>NC_053028.1:487747722-487833594 GCF_003073215.2 Triticum urartu | reverse complement strand
TATACCCAGACATTTTGAGTATATGCTCACTGACAGAACTGTTCTCCTCCATCTTGCAGGTATAGAACTTATTGGAGACTTCATATGTCTCAATCTAGGCATTTGCTTGAAATATTAACTTCAACTCCTGAAACATCTCATATGCTCCATGACGTTCAAAACGTCGTTGAAGTCCCGATTCTAAGCCGTAAAGCATGACACACTGAACTATCGAGTAGTCATCAGCTTTGCTCTGCCAGACGTTCATAACATCTGGTGTTGCTCCAGCAGCAGGCCTGGCACCCAGCGGTGCTTCCAGGACGTAATTCTTCTGTGCAGCAATGAGGATAATCCTCAAGTTACGGACCCAGTCCGTGTAATTGCTACCATCATCTTTCAACTTTGCTTTCTCAAGGAACGCATTAAAATTCAACGGAACAACAGCACGAGCCATCTATCTACAATCAACATAAACAAGCAAGATACTATCAGGTACTAAGTTCATGATAAATTTAAGTTCAATTAATCATATTACTTAAGAACTCCCACTTAGATAGACATCCCTCTAATCCTCTAAGTGATTACGTGATCCAAATCAACTAAACCATGTACGATCATCACGTGAGATGGAGTAGTTTCATCGGTGAACATCATTATGTTGATCATATCTACTATATGATTCACGCTCGACCTTTCGGTCTCCGTGTTCCGAGGCCATATCTGTATATGCTTGGCTCGTCAAGTATAACCTGAGTATTGCTCGTGTGCAACTGTTTTGCACCCGTTGTATTTGAACGTAGAGCCTATCACACCTGATCATCACGTGGTGTCTCAGCACGAAGAACTTTCGCAACGGTGCATACTCAGGGAGAACACTTCTTGATAATTTAGTGAGAGATCATCTTATAATTCTACCGTCAATCAAAGCAAGATAAGATGTATAAAAGATAAACATCACATGCAATCAATATAAGTGATATGATATGGCCATCATCATCTTGTGCCTGTGATCTCCATCTCCGAAGCACCGTCATGATCACCATCGTCACCGGCGCGACACCTTGATCTCCATCGTAGCATCGTTGTCGTCTCGCCAATCTTATGCTTCCACGACTATCGCTACCGTTTAGTGATAAAGTAAAGCATTACATCGCGATTGCATTGCATACAATAAAGCGACAACCATATGGCTCCTGCCAGTTGCCGATAACTCGGTTACAAAACATGATCATCTCATACAATAAAATTTAGCATCATGTCTTGACCATATCACATCACAACATGCCCTGCAAAAACAAGTTAGACGTCCTGTACTTTGTTGTTGCAAGTTTTACGTGGCTGCTACGGGCTTAAGCAAGAACCAATCTCACCTACGCATCAAAAACCACAACGATAGTTTGTCAATTTGACTCCGTTTTAACCTTCGCAAGGACCGGGCGTAGCCACACTCGGTTCAACTAAAGTTGGAGAGACAGTCGCCCGCAAGCCACCTATGTGCAAAGCACGTCGGGGGAACCGGTCTCGCGTAAGCGTACGCGTAATGTTGGTCCGGGTCGTCTCGTCCAACAATACCGCCGAACCAAAGTATGACATGCTGGTAGGCAGTATGACTTATATCGCCCACAACTCACTTGTGTTCTACTCGTGCAAATAACATCAAACCATAAAACCTAGGCTCGGATGCCACTGTTGGGGAACGTAGTAATTTCAAAATTTTCCTACGCACACGCAAGATCATGGTGATGCATAGCAACGAGAGGGGAGAGTATGATCTACGTACCCTTGTAGATCGCAACGGAAGCGTTGACACAACGTAGAGGAAGTAGTCGTACGTCTTCTTCCCAATCCGACCGATCCAAGCACCGTTACTCCAGCACCTCCGAGTTCTTAGCACACGTATAGCTCGATGACGCTCCCTGGGCTCCGATCCAGCAAAGCTTCGGGGATGAGTTCCGTCAGCACAACGGCGTGGTGACGATGATGACGTTCTACCGACGCAGGGCTTTGCCTAAGCACTACAACGATATGACCGAGGTGGAATTTGGTGGCAGGGGGCACCGCACACGGCTAAGGAACGATCACGAAGGATCAATTGTGTGTCCTAGGGTGCCCCCCGCCTCCATATATAAAGGAGCCAAGGGGGAGGGGCTGGCCGGCCAAGGAGGGCGCGCCAGGGGAGTCCTACTCCCACCGGGAGTAGGATCCCCCCCAATCCTAGTTGGAATAGGATTCCTTGAGGGGGGAAAGAGAGAGAGGGGGGCCGGCCACCTCTCCTAGTCCTAATAGGACTAGGGGAAGGGGGAGGCGCGCAGCCCATCTTGGGCTGCCCCTTCTCCTTTCCACTAAAGCCCACTAAGGCCCATATAGCTCCCGGGGGGTTCCGGTAACCTCCCGGTACTCCGGTAAAATACCGATTTCACCCGGAACACTTCCGATATCCAAACATAGGCTTCCAATATATCAATCTTTACGTCTCGACCATTTCGAGATTCCTCGTCATGTCCGTGATCACATCCGGGACTCTGAACAACCTTCGGTACATCAAAATGCATAAACTCATAATATAACTGTCATCGTAACCTTAAGCGTGCGGACCCTACGGGTTCGAGAACAATGTAGACATGACCGAGACATGTCTCCGGTCAATAACCAATAGCGGGACCTGGATGCCCATATTGGCTCCTACATATTCTACGAAGATCTTTATCTGTCAGACCGCATAACAACATACGTTGTTCCCTTTGTCATCGGTATGTTACTTGCCCGAGATTCGATCGTCGGTATCCAATACCTAGTTCAATCTCGTTACCGGCAAGTCTCTTTACTCGTTCCGTAATACATCATCTGCAACTAACTCATTTAGTTGTAATGCTTGCAAGGCTTACGTGATGTGTATTACCGAGAGGGCCCAGAGATACCTCTCCGACAATCGGAGTGACAAATCCTAATCTCGAAATACGCCAACCCAACATCTACCTTTGGTGACACCTGTAATGCTCCTTTATAATCACCTAGTTACATTGTGATGCTTGGTAGCACCCAAAGTGTTCCTCCGGCAAACGGGAGTTGCATAATCTCATAGTCATAGGAACATGTATAAGTCATGAAAAAAAGCAATAGCAACATACTAAACGATCGGGTGATAAGCTAATGGAATGGGTCATGTCAATCAGATCATTCAACTAATGATGTGACCTCGTTAATCAAATAACAACTTTATTGTTCATGGTTAGGAAACATAACCATCTTTGATTAACGAGCTAGTCAAGTAGAGGCATACTAGTGATACTTTGTTTGTCTATGTATTCACACATGTATTATGTTTCCGGTTAATACAATTCTAGCATGAATAATAAACATTTATCATGATTATAAGGAAATAAATAATAACTCTATTATTGCCTCTAGGGCATATTTCCTTCAAAGTGGACATCTTCACTGATCATAAGAGTCTCAAGTACATCTTCACTCAGCCCAACCTCAACCTTAGGCAGACTCGTTGGGTCGAAATGATTCAAGAGTATAATTCGAGTATTGAATATACTCCAGGCAAGGCCAATGTCATTGCTGACGCTTTGAGCAGGAAGGCTTACTGCAACAGTTTGATTCGCAAGCCCTTCCAATCGGATCTTTGTGAAGCTTTTCGCAAACTTAATCTCCAAGTTGTTCCTCAAGGATTCCTTGCCAACCTCCAAGTCTCTCCTACTTTGTAAGATCAGATTCGTGAGGCTCAACTTCTTGATGCAATGGTGAAGAAGGTGAAGATTGGGATTGCCAAGAGCCAACCCAAGTACAAGTGCTACGCCTTGATGACAAAGATACTCTATTCTTCGAGGATTGAATTGTTGTTCCTAAGGGTGACCTTCGTAAAGTCATTATGAACAAGGCTCACAATTCACTCCTATCTATTCATCCTGGAAGTACAAAGATGTACCATGACCTCAAGCAGTCATATTGGTGGACTCGAATGAAGCGTGAGATTGCTCAGTTCGTGAATGAATGTGATGTCTGCAGAAGAGTGAAGGCAGAACACCAACGGCCAACTGGTCTCCTCCAACCTCTTGCCATTCCAGAATGGAAGTTTGATCATATTGAGATGGACTTCATGACTGGATTTTGAAGGAAATATGCCCTAGAGGCAATAATAAAGTTATTATTTATTTCCTTATATCATGATAAATGTTTATTATTCATGCTAGAATTGTATTAACCGGAAACATAATACATGTGTGAATACATAGACAAACTTAGTGTCACTAGTATGCCTCTACTTGACTAGCTCGTTAATCAAAGATGGTTATGTTTCCTAACCATGAACAAAGTGTTGTTATTTGATTAACGAGGTCACATCATTAGTTGAATGATCTGATTGACATGACCCATTCCATTAGCTTAGCACCCGATCGTTTAGTATGTTGCTATTGCTTTCTTCATGACATATACATGTTCCTATGACTATGAGATTATGCAACTCCCGTTTGCCGGAGGAACACTTTGGGTGCTACCAAACGTCACAACGTAACTGGGTGATTATAAAGGAGCATTACAGGTGTCTCCAAAGGTAGATGTTGGGTTGGCGTATTTCGAGATTAGGATTTGTCACTCCGATTGTGGGAGAGGTATCTCTGGGCCCTCTCGGTAATGCACATCACTTAAGCCTTGCAAGCATTGCAACTAAATGAGTTAGTTGCGGATGATGTATTACGGAACGAGTAAAGAGACTTGCCGGTAACGAGATTGAACTAGGTATTGGATACCGACGATCGAATCTCGGGCAAGTAACATACCGATGACAAAGGGAACAACGTATGTTGTTATGCGGTCTGACCGATAAAGATCTTCGTAGAATATGTAGGAGCCAATATGGGCATCCAGGTCCTGCTATTGGTTATTGACCGGAGACGTGTCTCGGTCATGTCTACATTGTTCTCGAACCCGTAGGGTCCGCACGCTTAAGGTTACGATGACAGTTATATTATGAGTTTATGCATTTTGATGTACCGAAGGTTGTTCGGAGTCCCGGATGTGATCACGGACATGACGAGGAGTCTCGAAATGGTCGAGACGTAAAGATTGATATATTGGAAGCCTATATTTGGACATCGGAAGTGTTCCGGGTGAAATCGGGATTTTACCGGAGTACCGGGAGGTTACCGGAACCCCCCGGGAACCATATGGGCCTTAGTGGAAAGGAGAAAGGGGCAGCCCAAGGAGGGCTGCGCGCCTCCCCCCTCTCCTAGTCCTATTAGGACTACGAGAGGTGGCCGGCCCCCTCTCTCTCTCTTCCCCCCCCCCCCGCGGAATCCTATTCCAACTAGGGTTGGGGGGGGGGGGGGAATCCTACTCCCGGAGGGAGTAGGACTCTCCTGGCGCGCCCCTTGTGGTCGGCCAGCCTCCCCCCTTTGGTCCTTTATATACTGAGGTAGAGGCACCCTAGAACACACAAGTTGATCCACGTGATCTATTCCTTTAGCCGTGTGCGGTGCCCCCAGCCACCATATTCCTCGATAATATTGTAGCGGAGTTTAGGCGAAGCCCTGCTGCTGTAGTACATCAAGATCGTCACCACGCCGTCGTGCTGACGGAACTCTTCCCCGACACTTTGCTGGATCGGAGTTCGGGGATCGTCATCGAGCTGAACGTGTGCTCGAACTCGGAGGTGCCGTAGTTTCGGTGCTTGATCGGTCGGATCGGGAAGACGTACGACTACTTCCTCTACGTTGCGTCAACGCTTCCGTAGTCGATCTACGTGGGTACATAGACAACACTCTCCCCTCTTGTTGCTATGCATCACATGATCTTGCGTGCGCGTAGGAATTTTTTTGAAATTACTACGTTCCCCAACAGATTTCCCAAGTCCAAGCGTGACAATGATGCTATATTCGTCGTCATCGACAAGCTTACTAAACTGGCTCATTTTCTTCATATCAAAGAAACTATCACAGCAGCTCAGTTGGCAGAGCTATATACCTCTAGGATTGTCTCCTTGCACGGCATTCCGCAGTTGATATCTTCAGATCATGGAAGCATCTTTACTTCTAAGTTCTGGGACTCCTTTCAGAAGGCCATGGGCACCAACATTCGATTCAGCACAGCCTTCCATCCTCAAACTAGTGGAAAAGTCGAGTGAGTTAATCAAATTCTTGAAGATATGCTTAGGGCTTGTGTCATTTCCTTCGGTATGAAGTGGGAAGATTGTCTTCCATATGCCGAGTTCTCCTACAACAACAGCTTCCAAGCAAGTTCGGGCAACGCCCCATTCGAGATTCTCTATGGCAGAAAGTGTCGTACTCCTCTTAACTGGTCAGAGACTGGTGAACGCCAACTTCTTGGCAATGACTTGATCACAGAGGCTGAAGAAATGTGCAAAGTCATTCGTGAAAATCTCAAAGCCGCGCAATCGCGCCAGAAGAGTTACTATGATAGCAAGCATCATGACTTGGCTTTCGAGATCGGAGACCATGTCTACCTCCGCGTCTCTCCAATGAAAGGTACTCGTCGCTTCGGTATCAAAGGGAAGCTTGCCCCTAGATACGTGGATCCTTTCAAGATCATTAGCAAAAGAGGCAATCTCGCCTATCAACTTGAGCTTCCATCCAACTTTGCAAACGTGCACGACGTGTTTCACGTGTCTCAGCTACGCAAGTGTTTCAAGACTCCTGACCGCACCATCAACTTCGAGGAGATTGATCTCCAAGAAGACATGTCTTATCATGAGCATCCCGTTGCTATTCTTGAAGAAACTGAGTGCAAGACTCGCAACAAGTCTATCAAATTCCTGAAAGTGAAGTGGTCACATCATTCCGACCGAGAGGCCACCTGGGAACGCGAGGACCACCTCCGTTCCGAATATCCGGAGTTTTTCCAGTCCTAGATCTCGGGACAAGATCCTTTCGTAGTGGTGGAGTGTTGTAACACCCCGTATGTAACTTGCCATATTTGTATTCCAACTCTTGCCATTTTCGGCTCTAAGTTATGATATTCCTTCGTGGTTGGGTTTTGCCTTCGTTTGGCTTTTTGTCCATGTCATGCATTTCATATCATGTCATCATGTGCATCGCATTTGCATACATGTTCGTCTCATGCATCCGAGTATTTTCCCCGTTGTCCGTTTTGCATTCCAGCACTCCTATGTCCTTCGGCGACCCCTTTTGCCTCTTTTTGTGTGCGGGTGCTAAACCTTCTCGGAATGGACCAATATTTGCCAAGCAGCCTTGGTACACTACCGGTAGACCGACTGTCAAGTTTCGTGCCATTTGGAGTTTGTTTGATACTCCAACGGTTAACCGAGGAACCGTAAAGGCCTCGTATGTGTTGCAGCCCAACACCCCTCCAAAGTGGCCCAAAACCCATCCAAACCCCCTCCATCCTCTCGGCCGTTCGATCACGATCGTGTGACCAAAAATCGCACTCTATTTGGACTCTCCTAGCTCCTTCTATGTATAAATAGGTGCCCCCTCCTCCAAATTCGCGGTGAAACCCTAAGGAATAGCCCCTGCCGCCGCCGGACGTGTCTGTTTCCGCCGGACACGCCCGCACTGCCGCCCGCGGCCAACTAGCGCACTCCATGTGGCGCGCCTCCGCCCCTAACCGCGCCGGCCCTCCGAGCCCGCGGCGGGCCCTCCCCGGCCCGCGCGCCCTCCGCCACCTGCCCCGGGAGGCCGCGCCCGAGGTCGCCGCCCTACATCACCTCTGCCGTCGTTCGCCCCCACTGGCACCGGCTGCCGCCTCCGCCTCGCCGCCTCGCCTCCACGCCGCCCGCGCCGGCCACCGGAGCTCCGCGGCACCGCCCCGCCATCGCAGGCGACCGTTCCGGCCGGATCCGGGCAGGAGCCGCCCGGATCTCACCGCCCCGTCCACTGGCGTCCTCTCCGGCGTCCTTTTCCGGCCAGTTCTCTGGCGAACCTCGGGATCCGCGCGAGGAACCCTAGATCTGAGAGAGGTTGACTCTCCAATTTTCTCTAAGTCCCTAGTTCCTTATATTTTCTAGCACTTTTCAACATGCCATAACTTCGCATCCGTAGCTCCATTTCGCGCGTGTGATATATCAAAATGTTCGTTAGGATGTCCTCTTCATTTCATTCCATTGCGCCATGCTTGTTTGAGTCCATATTCATGCCTAAAATGCTGTTGCAAGAGTGCTATAAAATGTTAGTTCCTGATTCTTATGAGATTATGAGCTTTTGTCATTTTTGCCATGATTAATGTGTGCTGCATATGAGCATGAGCTCTACATGTGTTTTGGGCTATGCCATGCCATCTTTACAGAGGTGTATGCCATGTATTTTTGTGATCAATGTGGTGACTAGAACATGCATGCAAAGTAGCTCTCGTGATGTTGCTGATTTCAGGGACTTAGAATTTCACTAAGTCATTTCCCAGCTATTATTTTTATGCCATGTATTCATGTTGCTACAGAGTGGTCCATACTTCTTTTGAGTATATTCAGTAAGGATGATTTGATCATATGGTTATGCTCTATCCATCCATGTCCCTGTTTGCATTTATAGAGTACCCTAGCATGACTCAATCTTGCTCTACTTTTTCTATAAAATGTTCCTGGCAGATTGTTTACGTGTTAATCAATTTTGCCAAGGTTGTTGTAGTTGATCCATGCATGCTATGAGATTGTTCTTGCCATGTTTAGCTTCATGATCATGTCTTCTTGTTGGGTCTGGGTGTATGCTTAGCTTGTCATGCAATGCCTTGTGTTGAGTGCATCGAGCTTGCAAACATGCCTACGTAACTCTGTTTTTTGCCATGTCTAGTTTTCTGCTAGGTCTGAATTTGTTAACGAAACTTGCTATATTTATATGGGTGCCATCATATTTTCTGTGCCCTTTTGGCTTATGGTCAGTAAGGGAGTTTTGTTATATGCTTTGAGTAGATTCATACCATGCCTTGTGTTGCTATGATCTGATCCTGTAGCATGTTGTTCTCTTGCTCTAAACATTGCTTCCTGATATTAAATCCTGACATGTTGTAATTTTCACTAAGTCTGTGAAGCTGATATCTTTTGCATTTTTGCCATGCTTGTTTGAACCTGCTATTGTGTGATTTAGACGTAGCTCAGTGTTCATCTTTTGTCAAGCATCTTAAGTAGATCACTGCCATGTGCTTTGTTGTTATGTTGGTGAGCAGTAGCTTAGTTTCTTGTTGCATTCTAGATGGCATCGTGTTGTTAATCGCAGAATTGTGCCATTCTTGTTTTGCTTGCCATTTGCAAACCGTGCATCCGATTTCGGTGATCTTTATATCGATTTCTACCGAAATCAATTCATCCTTCCAGCGGCGCTCTTGGTTTGCCAAGTTGAGGCCTGGTTCAATCTTTTCCTTCCGGAGCACGCATATGCATTGCATATCACATCCCGCATATCATGCCATGTTTTGCATCATGTTGCTTGCGCATTGCACCATGGTTGATTGTGTTTCCCTTGCTTGTGTTCTTGCCTTGGGTAGAGCCGGGAGACGAGTACGTAATCGAGGAACCCGTTGAGTACACTTACGAGGATCAAGCTTACGTCAACTCGGAGAACTTTGCAGGCAAGATGACCATACCCTCGAAATCACTTCTATCTTTGCTTGCTAGTTGCTCGCTCTATTGCTATGCCGCGATACCTACCACATGCTTTATCGTGCCTCCCATATTGCCATGTCAAGCCTCTAACCCATCTTGTCCTAGCAAACCGTTGTTTGGCCATGTTACCGCTTTGCTCAGCCCCTCTTATAGTGTTGCTAGTTGCAGGTGAAGATTGAAGTTTGTTTCTTGTTGGAACATGATTATTGTTGGAATATCACTATTATGTCTTGTTTACTTTAATGCACCTATATACTTTGGTAAAGGGTGGAAGGCTCGGCCTTATGCCTGGTGTTTTGTTCCACTCTTGTCGCCCTAGTTTCCGTCATATTGGTGTTATGTTCCTTGATTTTGCGTTCCTTACGCGGTTGGGTTATAATGGGAACCCCTTGACAGTTCATCTTGAATAAAACTCCTCCAGCAAGGCCCAACCTTGGTTTTACCATTTTCCACCTAAGCCTTTTTCCCTTGGGTTTCACGGACTCAAGGGTCATCTTTATTTTAAACCCCCGGGCCAGTGCTCCTCTGAGTGTTGGTCCAACTTGTCAGCCGCCGGTGGCCACCAGGGGCAACTCTGGGTTGGCCTACCAGAAGTTTGGACAATCCAGTGTGCCCTGAGAACGAGATATGTGCAGCTCCTATCGGGATTTGTCGGCACATTCAGGTGGCTTTGCTGGTCTTGTTTTACCATTGTCGAGATGTCTTGTAACTAGGATTCCGAGTCTGATCGGGTCTTCCTGGGAGAACGAATATCCTTCGTTGACCGTGAGAGCTTGTGATGGGCTAAGTTGGGATACCCCTGCAGGGTTTTGAACTTTCAAAAGCCGTGCCCGCGGTTATGGGCAGATGGGAATTTGTTAATATCCGGTTGTAGAAAACCTGACACTTAACTTAACTAAAATGAATCAACAACGTGTGTAGCCGTGATGGTCTCTTTTCGGCGGAGTCCGGGAAGAGAACACGGTCTCGTGTTATGCTTGAGCGTAATTAGTTCTAGGATCACTTCTTGGTCATAGTTTATCGACCGTGCTTTGCTCCTCTTCTCGCTCTCATTTGCGTATGTTAGCCACCATATATGCTAGTGCTTGCTGCAGCTCCACCTCACTACCTTTTCCTACCCATGAGCTTAAATAGTCTTGATCGCGAGGGTGTGAGATTGCTGAGTCCCCGTGACTCACAGGTTACTTCCAAAACCAGATGCAGGTGCCGATGATGCCATTCCAGGGGATGCGACCGAACTCAAGTGGGAGTTTGACGAGGATTCAGGACGTTACTATGTTTCCTTTCCAGACGATCAGTAGTGGAGCCCAGTTGGGGCGATCGGGGATCTATCGCATTTGGGGTTGTCTTTATTTTGGGTTCCATAGTCGGACCTTGATTGTATTCTGGATGATATAATGCTATATTTATGTATTGTGTGAAGTGGCGATTGTAAGCCAACTCTTTATCTCTTTCTTGTTCAGTACATGGGATGTGTAAAGATTACCCCTCTTACGACATGCCTACAATGCGGTTATGCCTCTAAGTCGTGCTCCGACACGTGGGAGATATAGCGCATCGTGGGTGTTACATACCCCCAGCTCAAATCCCCTTCTGGGCCACTTTTTCTTTCACTCTACCCCTGCTTCCCCTTATTCTGTATCCGCACCCTCCTCGTCTGACGCCGTCGGTGTACCTCTCCGACCACCCCAAGCATTTTTTGGACATCCGGAGCCCCCACCCACGCGCCTGTCTGCCTTGGACTACGCCGCCATCCGCCCGAAATTTGTCCGTAGCCACGTACGTTTCGCCCCCCGCTGACGCTATCCATGGCGGACATCACCACCGACAGGTGTTCGATCAAATGACATTGAGCTTTTTTAAAACTTCTTGTTGTTTTCTAGAGTAAGCACGATGGCAGGCTACATGATGATAGAGGATGACTTGTTGTGCGATGCATGGAAAAAGGTCATAGCCGAGGAATTTGTAGGTAT
Organism: Triticum urartu; assembly: GCF_003073215.2. Taxonomy (NCBI): domain Eukaryota; kingdom Viridiplantae; phylum Streptophyta; class Magnoliopsida; order Poales; family Poaceae; genus Triticum; species Triticum urartu. The sequence goes on along the minus strand of NC_053028.1, from coordinate 487,822,065 downwards.
GAGGCAAGGGGGTTCAATCTTTTGGCAGAACTCGTGTGTGCCTCGTTTCGTGAGGAAAACAACGACACGCCCTATGACATGCACGTGATCCATGATCTCAATGTGAAGTCCCTAGGCCATCGTCGATGCACCATCTAATGGTAAGTTCTTATTCTTGATATACATGTTGGTCAATTGATTGATTCGCTCAAAATTGTAACTTGATAGTCATCATGTTGTATAGCCTAGACATGTTGCCGTGCTGTACTACAGGACCGAGGGTAGGCCATTTACGTTCAAACATTGTTGGATGAAACTCAAGGGGCATAGTGCATGAGATGACATGTGCAGATTCTGACTCGAGAATCGTTGAATTCGAATAACTTGTTGAACATTCGGTTATTTCATATGTAGTATTTACATTTGAACTATTGTTGTACTACGAATATTTGTATGTTATTTCATCGATGAATTGATGAATTGTGCTACTTTCCATACGTTTTTAGGTGTTGCGGACATAAGAATAAAATAGGGACAAATATATAAGGGACATGTTTGGCTGGTTGGCTCCCATATCCGTGTCTGTGGACATGTCCGAATTAGTTCGTGGACAAACAAGGTATCCCTTTTGCAGGTCAGCACTGGGGATGTCCGCAAAATAAAAAGTGGGTCGAGGGCCCATCAAACGTAGCATGCTCTTGTCTCCCGCGGTGTGGAACGGGACCTCCTCCCCGACCTACGTGAGGAAACGTGCATGCCCTACCCCCTCACGCTAGGTTGGGGACAACCCAGATGCATGGGAGGGCTCACCTGTTTGTTTGGCTTTTCATTTTTCTTGCTTTTCAATGTTTACTTTTCTGTTTCTTCTTTCTCAAAAAATGTTTTGAGATTTTGAAAACGTTCATGAAGTTGTAAAGTGTTCGTAAATTTGAATTTTTTTAGTTTAAATAAATATTCACGAATTTGAAAATTATTATTGGATTTCAAAAACTGTTCATCAATTTGATAAAATATTTCTAATTCAAGAAATGTCAATGATTTTGAGAAATATTACCGGAATTCAAAATTTTCTCACTTTGCGATTTCAAAAAATGTTTTCAGTTTCCGTAATTTGATCTGGATTTTCAAAAACTGTTCCCAAATTTTAAAAATTGCCATCAATATGAAACATTCTTCTAAATACAAAAAATATTTGCGAGTACAATAGAGTTCACCAAATACAAAACATGTACGCCAATACAAAAATTGTTCACTATTTCAAAAAAAATTGCGACTTCAAAATTGTCCGCGGATTCAAAAAATGTTCATGAATTACTATTTTTTTACAAATTTTAGAATTGTTCATGAAATCTAAAAACGTTACTGATATTGAAAAAATTCATAATTTAAAGCATGTTCACTAATATGAAAATGTTCACACAATGCAAAATATGTTTACGAAATTTAAAACAATACATGATTTTAACAATTCTTCACGATTTTGAAAAATATATCTAATTTTTAAAATAAATCATGAATTTGAAAATTATTCCCGTATTTCCAAAAATGTTGACGTATTTCAGAAAATTAAAAAGTGTTTGTGAATTTGAATAAATGTGCATTATTTTTAGAAAATATCATGAATTTCAAAAAGCAAATGTGGATTTGGAAAACATTCCCGGATTTTTAAAAATTGAGGAGTTCAAAAAATTACAGATTTTTTTAAATGTAAACAAAAGGGTAAAAGAAAGAAAAAATAAAGAAAATAATAATAAAGGAAAAATGTGTTCAGGGAAAGCCGTAGAACATTCCCAAAACCAGTGGGGACAAAATATCGGAATTTGCCGGCCCATATAGAGGGACAGGCGCGCTCGATAGTAAACGGTTGGTTGCTATTCAACACGGTAGTTTTATCGGGAGCAACTAGTTAATGAGCGCTTCTTCGGAAGCCTCGCAACGATCAGTGCCACTTGGCGCGCTCTTAGCCATTCGCCACGTGTCATGTTTTGGATGCTCCATCTGGATTTTGTTTTTTTGTTTTTTCGCACGCGTTTTCGGCTTTTTAAACGGTTTTTTATCCCCTTTTTTTGACGTTTTGGTTTTCCCCCGTCTTCTTTAGCTTTTTGATAAAAAAATCAAAAAAAATAGTTTTGCGTGAAAAACGTGTTTTTTTCTTTCTTTCTTTCGCGAAAGTCACGGTTTTCTTTCGCGAGAGGCACGGTTGCGCTTCAGCGAGAGTCACGGCCGTGCCTTTCGGAAACGGAAAAAACCGCGTTTTCTATTTTTTTTTCGCGAGAGTCACGGTTTTGCTTTCGCAAGAGTCACGACCGTGCCTCTAAAAAAGGGAAAATATAACGTGTTTTTTCTTTCTTTCGCGAGTCACGGTTTTGCTTCCGCGAGAGGCACGGTTGTGCTTTCGCGAAAGTCATGGCCATGCTTCTCAGAAAGGGAAAAAAATACGCGTTTTCTGTTTTTTTTCACGAGAGTCACGGTTTTGCTTTCGCGAGATGCACAGTTGTACTTTCGCGAGAGTCACGGCCGTGCTTCTCGAAAACGAAAAAATATGTTTTTTGTTTTTTTTTCTTCCACGCGAGTCATGGTTTTACTTCCACGCGAGGCACGGGTGTGATTTTGCGAGAGGCACGGGCGTGCCTCTTTCGAAAAGGGAAAAAACCGTGCTCCCGGTTCGGTTTTTTTGCCTTTTTTTCGCGGGTTTTTTTCGTGAAAAAAAAGTTCGTCAAAACCTATCAACATGAGATCTAGTTTTGAAAATCTCGACGCGAGGAATCCAATGATGAAAACGATTCGAGATTTGAACGCATTGTTTAAAAGATAAAATATTTTGAATAAACAGATTTACGAAAAAAGAAAAACTCTCAGGTTACGACAAATGGCGCGCTGCATGTGCGCCATTTGTCACGATCTGAGAAAGTGGAGTGTTCTTTGCAACGAATACTCCTTAATTAATAATTTCGAGTTTTATCTCGCTATAAGCAAGATATATACTCCCCTGGACTGAAGATTATTCATGCGCGCTATAGTACCGGGCTGGCCTCTTACCATTTACATTTCTTAGCTGTCACTTTTTTTTCTGTTCGGTTTTCTTTGTTTCTTCCCGTCTTCCTCTTTCTGTTTTTTTTTCGTTTCTCACCTTTTTTTCATTTCTTTCATGTGTTTAATGATTTTTTTCTTTTTCTTTTTCTCTCTTCAAATTTCTTCGTTTTTTTTTACCTTTTTTTATGCATCAAGAATATTTTTTATGCACATGTTTAAGCATTTTTAAATACATAATTAAATTTGTTCGAAAAATACGTTGTTTTGATTTCTACTTTTTTTTCTTAAACATTGTATTTTTTATACATTAGGAATATTTCTTAAACAAACTTTTACCATTTTGGAAATAAATGAATATCATTTTTGAAAACATATATTTTTGGTACTTTTTTCATAACCATTGTATATTTTTTATATACATCAGGAACATTTTATGTATACATTTAGGTTTTTTACGAAATACCTAATTAAAAAATTTTAAACATATTTTTATGTCTATTTTTTCAAACACATTGTACGTTTATTGTATATATCAAAAACATTTTTATACATGTTTACCATTTTTCCAAATACTTGATTAACATTTTTGAAAATTGATCTATTTTCATGTCTATTTTTTTCATTCACATTTTACAGTCTTCATATAGTATGTCAGAATTTTTTTCATACAAATTTAATATTTTCCAAATGGATGATTTAAGTGTTCTTAAAACTTGTATTTTTATGCCTATTTCTTCCATACACATAGTACTTTTTTCGTATGAATCAAAAACAGTTTTTCAAATGCATGGTTAAAATTTTCGAAAAAGTTATGTAACTTTTTTGTAATATATATTTAGAATATTTGAAAATATGAATAAAAGTAAAAAAAATAGAAAAAAGAAAAAATGTAAAAAAGGAGGCTGTGGTCTGCCAAGCGCTGGGCCGGGCCAGTCTCGCGCTCGCGCTCAGGCGAGGCTGCCCGAGCGACCTACGCGCGAAATAGGGATCGCCATGTCCGTGTGCAGCCGTTCCGTTCCAGTTCCACCACCCGCGCCTCATCCACAACCGAACGGGCGCGACATGTGCTCGACGTTTTCCCTCTGAGACCACGCGGCCATGGCGCTCGCCTTCCTCCCGCCCGCGCCCGCAGTCCACCATCCGCCGCGCCCCCTCAATCCCCCGCCGCTCGCGTCCGCCACCAACACCGGCTTCTCTTTCCTCTTCCCACCCGCCTCCCGCTGGCCCTCCCTGCAGAGGGCCAGCTCCGCGGCATCCGGCGGTGGCGCCGGCTCGTCAGAAGCGCCGGCCGACAGCTCGCTCGACGCAGACCTCCTCCGGAGGGTCTCCGGGGCAGAGGACGCGGACCGAGCGCTGGACATTGTCGCGGAGTCGCTGGGAGGCGGGGCCGGCTCCGGCTCGAAATCGTCCCTTGACGCGTCCGACTCCAATGCGATAGTAGCGGCGGCGCTTGACCGGGGCAACGTCGACCTCGCGCTCTCCGTCTTCGACGCGATGCGCGCCGGCCTGGCGCGAGGTGAGCCCGCCTTGCTCCTCTGCTATTTTGTCCATTCATGAGTTGCTTGAGTGCTCCTGACTCCGGTGTCCAACTCTGAGTTTGCAGTAGGGCGCTGGGGCTGGGCAAGGCCGGACGCGCGGACCTACGCGTTGCTTGTCCAGCGATTGGCGGCGGCTCTGCGCGTTTCTGATGCTATCAGGATAGTCGACTACGTGTCCCGTGCGGGTGTATCTTCTGCAGAGGAGGTGAGGTTTCGTGTTAGGAACTCATGTGCCAGAGGAATGTCGTGTGCTTATGTCATCTGTCGCATGATGCTCCAATCTGGTGTGCCAAGTATCATGCTGATTTCTGACCCATGAATTTGTAGTTTTAGAAAGTAAACGCTGAGTAGATAGATACTTCGCACAACAACACAAAATATCTGGCTGCTATCTATCTCAGTGCTTACTTTCTTCATTTTTCTGCTTTGCAGTTTAATTCTATGTAGACTTAATTTACAACTTTAATCATCTTTGACTGTGGATATGAATAAGTGCAATACAAAATCATTCCCAGAACAATCACCTTGCCATCCCATTTTCATAGCATTTCCATCAAGATATGAATAATTTCTACCAAGAAGTTGCAAATAGAAATTTATCAGATAGCAATAAATGTACTTCAGAGGAGTTTATTTGACAAAGGATTCAGTGGGAAACCATTTATGTATGGCACTACTTTCTTTTTTCCCGCCTTAGACTGATAATAACAGCAGCAAAGAAGAAATTAAGCCAGTTAGCATATTAAAATACATGGGATCAAGTTTCAAATTCGCAAGGTCAAGTACTCTTAGGTGCGTCCATCTGGCGGTTTGCAGAAGGCACACCTTAGTCCACAGTTTGGCGGGCATAACAAATGAAATCAGCTCATGAACATTCTAAGTATCCCAATTTATCCAGGACCTCCTTCGCCTCCTAGGGGTATCTTTGTTTGGGAGCCAACGTATCAAAGTTTGCATGTTGCGTGACTTAATATGCCTAGAATATATCTGCTTTGAATATTAACAGAGTAAAAATTAATTTTGAACAGTTTGGCAGTATTAATATTACAAGATTGCACATTGCCCCACAATAATGCCAGTAGTTCTGAATATCTTTGAAATTTGATAGTTTTGGTGAAAATTGAATATCCAATGTTGACATGTGGGTGCCTTAGTGAATGGAATATATCTTGTACACATTAAATTAGTGCAATTAAGTGTTACAGTAACACATTTTAGTTACTGCAGGTCCCGTTTGGCATAACTGTTCGCTGTCCAACCTGCATGGTGGCAATTGCTGTCGCACAGCCTCAGCATGGAACTCAGGTTCGATGCTTCAGAAGTAGTTGCTTTACTTCTCCTTCACATACTGAATACTACTCATCAGCTTGCAAAACACGAACTTCTAAACAATTTTCCGCAGCTGGATACATCATGAGACGCGAGACAAATGTGACTTGGAAGAATAAGAGGGAAACAATGGGGACGGTAGCTGTTAGATATTGTTAGCACAGGAACCAACATACTGTCGCCAGTAGGTAGGAGCACAGAAGGGAGAGTTCTAGGAATATAAATGCTTTTAGATCCATATGCAAATTGTAATTCTGGTAGGTGGATCTTATTTTGTAATTCTGTCCCTCACTAGGGTTTAGTGACAATGGATGCTTTAGTAAATAGTTTCACTCTTTATGGTCGCACATTGCTATAACTTATAAGCACTTCAGCAGGACATTTTGATAATTTTATATAGGAAACGTATTCTTAACAGTTAACCCTCTCAATTCTCAAGTTTTATATATTCTCCACTTCACCTCTAAAATAGGAACCAATTATTCTACTCTCCTGTCTACCAAAACCGGTTGACATAACCCTCTTGCCACTTTTCACAATGACACCCCCCTCCCCCGGCCGTGCGCACCTCTTACCATTGCCAATCTCCACGGTGGGGCATACACATCCCTCTTGCGCGTTGCGTGCTGCCCCCAAACTTCTCCATGGCCCGTCTTTCAATACACCACCACCTAACTCACCTTCTTTCCCGTTTGTTCCATTTTCAAGGTTGCTATAATGCCGTCATCGCCCATTTTCCGCTGGCAAGCTCTCCCAAGTGCTCTCATGGCTGTTGTTCTAGTTCGTGTGGAAATCAGTTCTTTTCCCCCTTTCTTTCTATATGTTTGTGTGACAGCCATGTCCTGCGACAGGCTATTTATCCCTCGTCAAGTCCTACAAGGATCTAGTTGTCAGGCTAGACTGCCACCATGGATAGATTATACCATGCTTGTAGGATTACTTGGACTAGGTCTGATTCTTGCTGTCAACAATATTGCTTCTATTTGTAGGAGACCATTTGGCAGATATGTTACATAGGTATACACATGCAAGTGTGTTAAATACGCAAGAAACCCTTCACAATGGGGAACTATGAACAACTATATACATGTCTAATGCCTTCCACCCCAACTCATGGCAGATCAACAACATGAACACAAAACCTGGAATATTTTTAGTTGGATGCTTTGAATTGCAAATATCGTTATGGTTTTTAGTTGGATGCCCTTCAGGTGGTTTCTTGTTCGAAGTGCCGGTACCAATATGAACTATTTTCTGGAGACGTTACAAGCATCGAGTCAGAAGAAGTGAGGTTAGTGACTGAAACATGTTTTATTCATCAAGCCGTCTATTGGATATTTCTGTACCACCTTCATAATGTTGTTTATTGTAATTTAGTGTCCTTTTAGGCTTTTAATTATGGATTATGATCACTACTTTTCAAAAGCAACTAATACGAACCTTTACCAGCAACATTTTTTTTTTTGCTAGCGGGAGAGGGGGGGGGGGGTCTAGGTGCTTGAACTTTAGAGATACTTGATATCTTGAATCATAACGAGTCATTGAAAATGTTGAGCTTAATCAGTAATCCGGTTATGGTCTGACTGATACTTTTTTCATGTGTTTTTGGGGGTGGTATGATGGGCAACTCAATGTTGCTCTTGTAATTGGTTTGTGGGGTGGTTCAATATTGCTCCCAAAAATATTGCTTTCCAGGATGCCGAAACGTCTTAAATGTTTGATAACTACACATTGTTCTTCGATGTAACTCTATGACAGGGGTGATTTGTGGGCCTTCCAATGATTATTCATTCTCTGCGTACTCCTTTGCATTATGTAAATTGGTTAATTTCTGTTGTTTTACTGTTATCTCACAATACAAATTTTAGTGCTTCATTTCAGTTTTCCAGCAGTTACTATACTTCATGTCGCTTCTAATATTATTTCTCTAAGGATCTTCTCCTACCGAACGCAGCATGAATATTTCAGCTTTTGAGAAGGCCTTGCAATTTATAAATGTGATGAAAGATGATCTTCCAGCTGCCGTTCACTCTATCGTGGTAGCTTTCCTTTCCAAAATGCAGATTAGAAATTAGTCTATTTATATGTTGATGCTATTTACTTTAGACGGAGTTTTACTTTGTTCTTCGTGACACGTGAAATGCCTTAGGGTCTTGCATATTATGTAAAAGTATATGGTGAACTGAATGGAAGTATATTTCATCACATTTTCTGTTAAGATTGAGGCAAGAATGTTTGGATAGAATGTTCGAAATGTAAAGATGATGACGCAGTACAAAATTATCAAAATGTTGCTACCACTAATGACAAACTTGTACCCGTATTTGTTTTAAGCTCCACATCAAAAACATGAACATATCTTGTCATAGTTATCGGAAAATAACCAAACACTTGTCAGTCAAGTCAGCATGACCAAATTTGGTCGTAGAGAATTGGCAACTATCAACTCTAGAGTAAACAGTCCATTATGCCACATACCCAATGTTGCCCCATTCTTAAGTGCTGCTAATTCGACATTCAAGAATTAACTGCCATTTCTCACTGAATACTGATTGGCGTCCGGAATTTTGTGGCAGCATGCTGGGGCTTCAGGTCAGCCTTTCATGGATGATATCATCTTCTTTTACAATCTATGCACAGTACTGTTAACAGCTTATGTCAATTTGGTTTCAGTTTCTAATTACTGATATGTTTATCTGTCATTTGTGTTGCAGATCCGTACACCCTCAGGAACAGCCCGCACACATAGATTTGCTACCAAGACTGTGGAACTGCCTGCTCAAGGAGGAGAAAGAGTGACCATTTCCTTGGCTGCCCCAGCCAATGCTTATCGTCAGATGGGTCCCCTCAAGATCGCGGCACGCTCAAAAGGGTTTAGTCCAGGAGAACCCATGTGCCTCACTAACCATGTCAGTGGAGAGATCTCAAAGTTGCTAAGAGTGCCATCAAAGAATGTGGGACCATTGTTTCTTAGTCCTTATCTAGTTGGCGGTGCTGTTGCTTTGCTTGCTTCTGGAGATGCTGTTTCTGCATTCATTGATCCAAGCCTCCCTAGACTAATTACAGCAACTGTCATTGCATCGGCTGCTGTTGGGACAACACTAAATCAAGTGATCCTGCCAGAGACACGAAAGGTATGTTTGATTTCCATGTAGCAAAAACATCTAGGGTGTTTCTTTCATTAAAGAAACGAAACAAAGTTCCCTTAAAAAAGAGAGAAAGAAATGAAACAAAGTAGTGATACTCTGAGCAGGTAGGTAAAGATCTAGTCATGTATCACCGATAAATTTGTTTACTATTAGTATTAGACTGTTCCATCTTGCTTTGTTGATGGGTTAGCTCCACCTGATCTTGCCAGTACTTGTTGGCAATACTACCCATTCCGTTAGCATTACTGATGGCAATGATAATTCTAATTATGTTCTCAACCATACTATCAACTTCAAAATCTTTTTCGTGTTGAGTAATGTTTTTTGGAGGTAAATGCAGTGACTATAGTCTTGAACTAGAAAGTGTGGTGTGTATTAACTATCCTGCATGATTTAACTCTTGTGTTTGTCCAGCTTCCGCAAAAGGCGGTAGACATAGTTGCTGTACAGCAGAAACTCTTATCTCAATATGACATGCTTCAAAGTCGTCTTAAGGATCTGAAACAGCTTGTTGAAAAAGAGGTTTGTCTGTTTAATCTCTGTAACCAGTAAATCTTCTGCTAGACGTAAAGTTTTGAAAAGCATAGTGTCCAGAATTATTCCATCGAAGGTGTGGATGCTTGCAAGAATGTCTCAGTTGGAGAACAAGATATTAGCAGTAGGCGAACCATCATATCGGTAATTTTTACAGAAGTTGCATGTTCTTCTATCATACTGGTTTAATTTACTTACTTAAAAAAGCACTGTTTTATTACAATAGTTTCATGTTCTACTGCAGTGTTTTATGAGGAGAATTGAGCATTGTACAAACTAATTTGCAGTGCTCGACGTGGTAGAGTGAAGAGGGTACGAAAAAGCTTGGAAACTACGCTTTTGGCAAAGATTGAGCTGATGGAAAGTTACGCAAAAGTAACACAAGAGACTGTAAATATAAATCTGTATACATTTCGCATGTAATGTAGCTGAAATAAAATGTTGAATATGGCATTGCAGTTATGTTCTATGATTGAAATTGAAGTTGAAATGGACTCTGATGTTATCGTTGCTGAAGCAGCAACCGGTGCAGTAAGTTCCTATCAATACATACAGTATACTTCCTCCGTTCGGAATTACTCGTCTCGGATATGAATGTATCTAGAATTAAAATACGTCTAGATACATCCATTTGTACGGCAAGTAATTCCGAACGGAGGGAGTACTTCCTAATCATTGTTTCTACCATTGTTTTTGTTTTTCTGATTAATTCCGGGCAGATAGCTAATAATGAGTGTTACAATTCAGGAAAGAATATCAGAACAAATTGAACAGTTGATGGAGATTGACAGTCTTGAAGAGGTGGAAAACCTTCGGCCCAAAATTTCTATCGAGCATACCATCGTTTACGAGGAACTAACATTTGCTTCTATAACCATTTCAGCAATGGCGTATACAAGCCGAGGCTAATGATGAAGCAGAAAGGCTTCTTGGTTCAGATTCTTCGGAAGCATTGTCTGCTGAGCGTGTATGATGATATTTTGGTATGGAAGTACATTATTTTGTTTCCCATTTTTCATATAGCTCAGTTCAATATAGATGTTTTACTTCCAAACTGAGAACAAAACCATATTCCACTAGGCTGGTCACAGTGACTTGTGAAGACGATGATTCTGATACAGAAGACAAACTGATTACTATGTAGAACCATGTATCCCCCCCATAACATCGAAGTGAATATTGCAAAGAACTTGAGATCTCTAGCAGACACTTGACAGTACAGACCAGGACAAGCTTATGGATAGAAACAAGAGAGAATTCCTTATTTGACACTCTCTTAAAATCATGTTCCTTATTTGACACTGAAAAAAATTTCTTCCCTATATGACCTATAGTCTTAATTTCTTTCCCTATATGACACTCTAGTTCATTTTGTACACGTGAAAAGACCTTTTTGCCCCTGTACATAATGTGACCAGAAATATGTAGCATTGAGCCTAATTAAGGAAAATTCGTTTATGAGAGTGAGCACACTCAACATGTTATCTCCTCCGTTGGTCTTTTTTGGGATGCATGTGTATTCTGTATACCTGAGTGCATGCATCCAATGTATTTAGAACGTATTCAGCTGTGGGTCTAGTTTCATGCGGTATGGTTTGTGAGTGCGACTGTTTGACGTACTTTTGTACGTGTGCTTTAACACTAAAATGCATTCTTAAAAATGAATGAATTTTTTTAAGCACTTTTGTGTATGCTTCGGTGATCACCTACGTGCATGCCATTAGTGCATGTGCACGTATTTGCATGGCCCATGCAGGACCTATAGCTGTATGGAAGAAAGTTGCGTGCTAGCACGAACGTACGCCCGGTTCGGTGCAGCCAACATGCGTATGTATATGAACCGGGTCATATGAAGCTAGAATACATGTATTCGCTTGATCGTCAGGGTGCGCGTACGTATTTAAATATCTATGCTCCGCGTACGTATTTAAATATCTACGCTCCGGCAGGCAAGCTGGCCGTGTATATGTACACAAATACGTATAGACAACTAGCCAGACCGGTCAATTAGCACATGAACCATCGAAGGCCTCGGTCATGATTTCTTTTCCAAAGAGCGAGAGACAAAGGCTCTGTTTGCTTCAAATTTTTTTTGAATTTCGTTTACTTCAATTTGTATCGATGGATTCCGTTGCCGCGCAGGGCCAAAGATTTAAACAACCTTCAAGGGGTTGAGGTAGGGACGCGTTTATCTTAAACAACGTTACATCCGTATCGCTCCATAAAAATCGGAACGGCAATGGCCAGCGCCGGACCTTCTCCAGCTGCCTAAAAATACCGAGGCACAACGCACGCACAAAAGGAGGCAACGCACGGCGCACCCACGGGGAGCCACCAAGAGATCCATCCATCATTCATCCATAGCACGCCTCAAGCATCACGCATTAACCAGGAGATCGACGCGAGCTCGGCTGTCTTCTGGAGTAGATGGCCGGGAGGGAGGTAGCATAGCCGGCTCCGGCCGTGTTGCGGTTGTTGTCTAGCCGGCTGACTTTGTCCGCCCTCCCCGCCGCTTATCCAGAGGAAAATTCCTAAATGTAGTAGACTTGACCTGATTTTTTACCAACCTGCCTAATTCAACAGACTTTTCGAAAGCATATTTGTGGTCACATTATACATATGGGTAAAATGGTCTTTTCACGTGAACAAAATGCACTAGAGTGTCATATAGGGAAAAAAATTAAGACTAGAGATCATATAGGAAAGAAAATTTTCTTCAGTGTCAAATAAGAAACATAATTTTAAGAGAGTGTCAAATAAGGAATTCTCTCTAGAAGAGAAACAAATGAAAGATGCTTACAGAGACAAGAATGTCAAACCCCTGAAGAACCATGAGATGTTCGGGGCAGTTAAGGACTGTGGCTTGGTTTGCTAGTTGCTTTAGCATGTTTCTTGGAGTTAGCAAAAGAATCTGATGCTGGCTTGTAAATGGCTCCGCGTAACTTTTATCACCATTATGTTGAACAGTGGGGACTGTTACTGTACATAAGTGCGTAAATTGAATTGCAACACATTTTTGTCATGTCCATAGATAATTGCAGATCCTTCAAATCGATGTTTGCGGAGCATCTGTGTCTGTACATGAGCTATCAATTTACACGCTTTATCTGACAAGAAAATAAAAGACTTGTGTGATGTGAATGCAAGAGCACGAGCAATAGCATTTCTGGTTGCAGAATAAAAAGTGGCCCAGAACTGAACAAGGAAAATCCCCTCCTGGGCACGGGTTTGCGCTGCTTTGTACAATCAAAAAGGGGGATGCACAGCAAAGACAACTAAATCATTCCCTCTTTGCTGCTGGCTATAATTGGTCTAAGTAATGTGTTGCCGGTGATGACCTTTGTTGTTGCAACCACGAAGACACAGCCCATTCCTTCCTGTGCACCAAGAAATCGAAGCGAGGCAATCTCAGCAAATGTTACGCCACCAACAAACACAACCAGAACAACGGAGCGACGACCAACCCTGTCGGTTTTCTGTCTTGCCTCGGCTGATAGTAATTCTGATGAACCACTAATGGTCGAGACACCTCTTTTCAAATCCAGATGAGGGCCCGGCAACAATTTCAACACTTCTTCGATAGATCGCCATCCAGACTTCACTGCATGCTGAACAAGGCGAATGCTAAGAGGCGCGTATCCAGCAAAGACGTATGATACATCATCAGGGGAATCAGGATCCTTTATATCAACTATAAGCTGGAGACCTCTCCTGATAATAGCCCAATTACTCCTCGGTTCCCGCCCTTTAACAAGGCCAGCCTTCTGCAGATTGTATAACAAGGGCATGTGCTCAAAGCCATAGCTGTGCAGTATCTCCCGCCTCAGGTAGTCAAAACTCTTCCTCGGCAACCCAGCATTTGTAAGGGAAAATAACACCAGAAGGCGAAGCACAGTCTCAATAGGCTCTTGCTTCTGTATGATCTCCTCAATGTACTTGTAACACGTTTCATAGTCCTTCGCCTCCAGCATCTTTTGCTCAATCTCTACTCGGGCATGAAACAAGGGTTTTCCAGCAAACGACTGCAGATGGTGCGCCAAATTAACATGCCTGGTTATCTCCGGTAGTGAGTGTAACCTCTTCACAAAATCCTTGAGCTCGGAAACCGACTGTGTGTTCATTGATTTTACCTGCGCGTAATCTTGCTGAATAGACGTTGCCTTTTGGTGGACGACCCGAAGCACAACATGGAAGCTGAGGTCTCGAATCTCCCTGTACAACTTATCGCTCGAATTGAGCGGAACCTTGATCTTTTTCCCATCTTGTTGGGCGCGCATGATGCCGGCATCAACTTGCACAGATCCGTTGTGAATTTCCAACATCTCGTCTAAGAGGCCTTCATACGTTAGCTGAGAGCACATTGGTGTCACCATGTCCACCTCTCGATCTAGCAAGATAACGGTCTCTATCTCTGGAATCCCCATGTCATCCATGTCGACAGGGTCTTGGAGGTGCATATGGTTGAGCAGCTGGGCAGCTTTGGTTGATGCCACACCCTTGGCTCTAACATTGGGGATGACTCCAAAGGCAAGCTCTAGCCTATGAATAGCTTCTGCAACGTGCCAAGCAGAAGTCGCCGTATCCCCTTCCATAAGGTGACATTCCTGTGAGGAATAGTCATCATCACCAAGCTCAAAAGAAATGACATCCTCATCCAAAGGAACCAGATACAAGGGGTATTCTCCGATTATTGCCAACTTTTGATGAACTTTCTCTTCCTCCAGAATCATCTCACAGGCAACTAGACGACGTGGCACGAAATAGAGGTGGTATTCCCTCTGGAGCCCCTTGGATTCGTCGTTCTTGATTTGATTTGCCACGAATTTCATCAAGCTGAGCTGCGACCGAACAAGGTACACCACCTTGGGGCACTCCGTCTGCAGAGGCTCGGCGGAGAGGACCCGCAGCTCCGTGACATGTTCCTTTAGCGCCGAGGTGTGCAGGATCAGCGAGAGGGTGCCCGCGAGCTTCGGATCGATGACCAGACACTTGTTCCCCCTGACGCTCTTGATTATGCTGACGAGTTCCTTCTGTGACTGCTCCCTGAAGGCAGTGAGATTGAGCGGCGCGTTATCGAGGTTTGGGATCTGTGCCATCGGGGCCCGTCGGGCGTCAATGGCGTCGGGGTGGGGTGGCCGGGTGGAGTGGGCTTCTCCTAGCGATGAGGTAGCTGCTCCTGGCTGACGGCGGGACTCGGGCGTCGACGGGACGGAGGTCCGGCGGGGATGGGGCTTGCAATTGGATGGCCGGATCTGCCGGCGGAGGAGTGGAGTCGGGCGTGGCGGCGCTGAACCTTGCGTAGGGTTATTATACGAGAGTGAGAGGGGTAGCTATATAAGAGCATCTCCAACAGGCGCCGCTCGCGCCGCTTGCAAAAAACATATATGCCGCACGCGCATCGGCTGGTTTGACGCGGCGCGCAACGCTGACTTCAACGGCTGCGCTAAAATGCAGCGTGCGCGCGTCGCTCCAGCAGCGCGCCAAAATGCAGCTCGCGCGACCCGCCGGTGCATTGCATATGGCATTTTTCAATACAAAATGATGAACATTTTCAACACAATAAAAATTTCACACAAACAAGTTGATAAAGTTCATGCCCACAAGTTT
The DNA here is from genome assembly GCF_003073215.2 of Triticum urartu. Lineage (NCBI taxonomy): Eukaryota > Viridiplantae > Streptophyta > Magnoliopsida > Poales > Poaceae > Triticum > Triticum urartu. The sequence goes on along the minus strand of NC_053028.1, from coordinate 487,806,896 downwards.
AAAATCACGCCTACAAGTTCATCCAACCAAGTTCAAAATGCAAATCAAGTTCAATACACAAAGGAAAGACACATCATTCCTCGTCCTCGTCGTCGTCTTCGTCCTCGTCCTCATCTTCGGAAGATGATTCTTCCGCCTCCGAAGATGAATCTTCCTCCATCTCCTCATCGCACACCGCATCATGTGAAGCTCCGACGGTGTTGGCAAGATCTTTAACGGCATCTTCATGGGAATGTGTGCGAGGAGGCTCATCGAAAGACATTCCGCCCATGGAGGCCGGAGGTGCACCCATGCCTCCCATGAGAGAAGCAAAACTCCATGCCTTCCATTGTGGCCATAGCATCGGGGGGTGCTCCAAAGCGAGCCATGCCTCCCATTGCACCTAAACCGCCCACGGTACCTCCGAAGCCACCCATGGCGCCGAGGCCACCGCTACCCATTGCACGAACCATGGCTCTTTTTTGGATCAAGACTTTTTGTTGGGCAAGATTGACATACTTCTTTTGCATCGCATTGAGGTTAGTGGTGTCCAAGAAGAACAAGTGCTTCTCCCATTCCAACAATCTAGTTCGCTCCTCATTGGTCACCTTCCTCTCCTCCAAAACCACCTTCCTCTCCTCGGCCGCCACCCTCCTCTCCTCGGCCACCAACCTCCTCTCCTCGGCCGCGGCATCTTGGGTCCTTGCCATTTTCCTCACCTCATTGACTTCTTTTCTTGCCTTCACAATAGCTTCTATAGCATTTTTGAGCTCATCATCTCCTTTCCTCTTCTTCTTTTGGGTTTGGTCTTTCTTGCACCCATCCGGTCGCTTTGACTTCGAGTATGAAACCGAGTTGGGTGTAGGGCTTCTCTTGCCGTCATCACTTGATGCATCATCCTCATCATCATCATCATCATCCAACTTTATTGTTCGCTTCCGTTTGTCGCTCAAATGCAAATCATCCAAATCTTCACGCTTCTTCCATTTCTCATCATCCTTCAACACATCATAGCAATGAGGCAAAGTAAAGACCCTTCCTTTCTTGATCTTCTCCTTCTTGGTTTTCCTCTCCTCTTCTTTGAACAAGTTTTGCGCAATGTTGAACTACATGAAAACAAAGCAAGTTAGCACCAACAACAAGCAAAACAAAGCAAGTTTAGCACCAACATGTAAGATGAAATGGCACTTACTCTATCGTCCTCATTTGTGCCACTTGGGTTCAACTTGTCAACCGCCTTTTGACAAGCCGCCCATCTTTGATAATCTGAGTTGATTGTCGACCACCGGGACCTAAGTGATCGGTTGGAGCGGTCAATTCCACTCACGTTGCGAGCATCAAAGTGTTCCTTCATCCGGTTCCAATAAGCATCTCTACTTTGATCGCCTCCAACGGATGGATCCCTCGACACTTGCAACCAAGTATTGCATAGTAAGATGTCATCGGTGTTGGTGTAATTGCCCGCTCTTCCTTTCGGTGCGTCGACAATGCCCTCACCCTCCTCGTCCACCTCGAACTCATAGTCTTCAAAATGCATGTCATTGGTTTGAGACCAATGCGAATTGTTGAAGCCAACACCCATCGTTGACATGTATGCATCATCATTGAGACTACAATTTTTTTTGCACAATGCAAATAAGCTATCTATATGTGACGAATGCATTCAAAAAATAACAAAAAAAAATGAAAAGTTAGAATTTTTTTTACCTTGGAGGCATTTCGTCGAACATGTTGTGCGCGCCGGCCGCCGGCTCAACGAGTGAGCTTGCTGGCGCTTCGGCAGCCGCCGCGCCCGTCGCACGCCCCGCAAGCTTCTTCCTCTTCGCCTTGGAGGTGCCGGAGCAGTCCGCCGCCTTGTTTTTCTTCGCCGATGTCTTGCCCTTCTTTAGCCGCGCCGCATTGGGGAGCTTTGAGGAGGAGGGGGTGGCGGCTTGGGCCGGCGCCGGCGCGACGCCACCCGCCGCCGAGGTCATCCGCGACGGCATGAAGAGGCCGTGCGCGAGGCCGCTCGTCGGAGGAGCTCCGGCGGCGGCGAGGCCAACGCCACCCGGGCTAGGGTTTGTGGCGGCGGCGGCGGGGGCAGGGGGGTCGCGGCTATAGGACGGGGTGCCGGCGCGTGCGTCCATGGGTGCGGGTCGCCGGCGCCGGCGCGCGCGGGGCTTTGGAGGGGGAGAAGAAGAGCGCGCAGCGCGAGCGTCGAGTGTGCCGCGCGCGGAAGCGGGCGCACCGCGCGCGCGGTTATTGCGCGTCCGCTGGAGCCATCCGCCAGGTTGCGTGCGCGTTAAAACGGGCGATTTTGTGGCGCGGCGCCTGTTTAGCGCGCCTGTTGGAGATGCTCTAAGAGTTCGGTTATCGGACTCCGTCCACGCAACGTACCCGGTGAGAAGGCTAGGTTTTAGTTCCTCGCGGTTACGATTACGTACGTGGGCGGCGATCGATCCGGCCTTGAAGAGGTTGATGGCAGAGATGAGAGAGGAGACCGCGAGGGCCGGGGAGAGTGAAAGGCTGAAGACGCTGCATGAGGAGGCGGCTCACCCGAGGAGCAACTCTGACATGGACCCGGGGGCGGGGTACTTGAGGAGGAAGACAACCGAAGCCGGGGAGATGAGAGGCAGGACGGCGGTGGAAGCTGCAGGCGAGGAGGACTACGAGGCCGACATGGCTGCCAAGTTCCGCCATCGCTGGGAGGAGCGATGGTCTGGCTATTTCGGCTCCTTTGAGGACACCGGTAAGTATAAAACACTACAAGAAATATGTTAATCCATGACGGATTTCTGGTGACGTTCTCAGAAACCGTCATGATTTGTTTGGTTCGTCATGAGATCCGTCACGGATTAATGAGATGAGAACAAACTAAACTACACTGGCGCCCTTACGATGTACCGTCACGGATACCGTCATGAATCGACCATCTGTACACCAAGCAGTCCGTCATGGATGGCTCATACTGATGTGTCACATGTGTTCTACCCACATATGTCCGCCTTAGTTTTTTTAAGTTGTTCAAACTGTCACATCTGGCCTTCTAGTGCTTTGTTTTAGGAAAACCTAATGTTGCTGCAGTGTGTCCCGACGTTGCTTTTTTAGGGGAAAAAGGACTAATACTTTTTTAGGAAAAAAAGAACTATTGCTGTTGTGTCGTCCCGACGTTGGGCTGCTCTAAGTTTTCTTTTGTATAGAAAAACATGATGGGCCTTCTGATGCTTTTTTTAGGAAAACGGAATGCTGCTGTTGCGTGTGCCGTCCCAGTGTTGGGCCGCGTTAAGTATTTTTTCAAAGAGAAAATTTGTATGATTTCTTTAAAAAGTCTTTATCTTTAAATTAAAAAAAGGAGAAGCAGCTAAAGGCATCGAACTAGGGACCTCTCGCGCACGCGCGCACACACACACCTAAATGCTTTTATATGTTCTTATAGATAATGACCCGCAAAAAAAGTTCTTATAGATAAAATGGGCCAAGTTTTTCAGTTTTTAAAAAGGTGATTGAAACGGGGATTTGAACCACATAGCACTAAACTCTACGTTCCAACGAGCCAAATTCTTATGTACAACGAGCCATGTTTTTTTAGTTTCTATAGTACATTTCACGCGTAGGCAACAATATGTTTTTTTCTTTTGCGAAAAAGCAACAATAGTTATGTAATGTACAACTTAACGTCAATGTATAGCAAACATTCGTGAAATCTCCTAAATTTTCGTGTCCCTCTAATGAATTAATAACATTGTTCCATGCCCATTTATAAGAATTGTCTATTGTATTTTGATATTATTATCATTTTTTTCTAATAGGTTGCAAATAGAAGTTTCGAGTTATCCCCAAGTATCTTCTGACATTTTTATCTGTTTCTAAGATATGAGCTAAAATAAAAAATAATTCCTTAAATATCTTTTTTGAAATGTTTAATCCTTATTTGACTTACATATACATGAAAATGGCAGTACCTCTGGTAACCACACATAAATGCATTTAAACCATAGAAAATATTAAATAATCTCTAAAATTATTGAAACTGCTACAGGATAAAATATATATATTATAGTACATGTGAAAATTCTATAGGAGTATGCCGCATGTTTTGATTAAAAAAAAGAACATCACATGAATAGAACACGAAGACGAGACATGAATTCTAAGCGGTTAGCACCTTCCCACTTGGCAACTTGTCAAGGTGTATCAAAAAATGTTATGTGTGCATACGAAAAATGTACAATGACTATTTGATAAAGTTCACATGTATTTTTAAAAAAGTAAAGTGAAAATGATAAAAAGACAAAAAAAAGTGAACTGAAAAAATTCAAAAAGTTTCTTAAAATCATGTACATTCATTCACGACCACAAGCACACAATTATTGTGTATATGCATTTGTGTTTTTTAAGAGAAAAAATATTTTAAAAAATGAAAATGTATGTTAAAAAATTATTATGTGATATTAGTATAAATTCTAGAAATGTGTTAAAATAGCTCAACTTCTATTAAAAATAAATATGTTTCTTCAAATGCCAGAGTGATTTTAAACTATAAGTTTTTAATACATGTTGAACATTTTCTTAAAACACGTTGAACATTCGTTTGCAATATTTAAGTCAATACGTGTATTTCTAGGCATTTAACCGATATAATTCAATTTTGAATTGCGAGTGCATTAGGAAGTTGGAAAAATGGGCTGAACTTTTTTACCTATGTTAATAAGTCTTTATTTAGGGGTGCCGATTTTTGGAGGCCGGGCTCCAGTGAGCATGGTATTTTGAAAATATGAAAAAGTGTGTTTAAAAGTTTCAAAAAAATATGAAAAAACATAGAATCATATATGTATTCCGCAAGAATGTGTTCAATTTCGTCGAAAAATGTTGTGATTTGTAGGCTGTACAAAAAACAAATTTCTGGCCCAATAACAAAAGTAAAAGGCCCATTTGAAAATGCACATTTGTCTTTTTTCTATATGCCGAATGTAAACGTATAATTATGTGAAATTTTGCATATATATAGTACATGTGCATGTGTGCTCACAAAATAAATTTGGATTTTTTCACGATCCGAGATAATAAAATTTGTAAACAAGCTCACCGGAGCTCGGCCTCCATTGGCATTTTTCGTATATTTAGGCCTTATCCAAAAAGAGAGGAGGAATTCCAAACATCATGGTGCCAAGACTCGACCATGAACATGTAGCTTATCGGCATTTTTGATTTACAAAATTTATACCATGTCTGAAAAACATGAAACCTGATATGGTGTTATCATATATATGGTCCCCATAGAGTGTGATGAAAATTTCAGAAGGTTTCACAGAAGTTATGACGTACACTACTTGGAACCAGAACATATGTAAGGAAGAATCGTGGGTTTGGGAGGGAACGTGTCAGGTTTCAAGGCGAAGTGTTGGTTGCTTTAGTGTTTCACATTGAATTTTTTTCTATGCTCAACATACACCATCACATGTTCCATGTCAACATTTCACACTTTTTGGAGTTTGTTTGCAATACTTAAGAAATTAAGTGTATTTACATGCATCACATGATCCATGTTAACATTTCACACTTTTTGGAGTTTAAATTTATTATTTTTGTTAATGAGTCTATGTTTAGGCTTTAACCAAGAAAAGAGGAGGAATTTCAAACATCAGGGTGCCAAGACTCGACCCCAAACATGTAGCTTATCATGTTGTAGTCTATAAAATTTAAACTAAGTTTGAAAACACACGAAACCTGGAATGGTGTCACCATATGATCCTTAGAGAGTGTGGTAAAACTTTGAGAAGGTTTCACAAAATTTATGGCGTACACTACTTGGAAAGTGGAACATCTTCGAGGAAGAATCATGGTTTCAAGAGGAGAAATTTTGCCAAGCATATGCACCCATTATGTTATTTCATGATAAATTACATGATTTTGATCTCTTTAAGATATATTATCCTTCCCCCCTATAGCTTGCAAATAGAAGTTTCAATTCTTCACAAAAACTTTTGAAACATTGTTCCATTTTGGGATATGACCTAAACATATACACTTGAATATCTACTTCAAAAGATTATATAACTTTTTTCACACAAATGTAGTTCGAAGTGGAATGATTTTCAATACACATGTGAAAGTTCATTAAACAATAGAAAAAATATATCATTTGGATTTTTTTGAAACTCCTAAAAACATATATTTAGCATATCTAATGTAAAAATGTATTGGGGTACATAAGATATTTTTTGCAAGTTACTACTTCACACGTATAGCTTATTTAGTTATTGGGGAAATATGAAACAAAAATGTAAAAGTTACTCGCTATTGGGCTGAAAGCAGAAAAAGCCCATTATATCTCTCAGTCGAGGGGCGATCCAACTTGAGTGAAATCGTGCCCTCTGGTTGGTCGAACCAACATGCCCACGGATCGCCAATTTCAACCGTTCGATTTTCCAAGATCCGACGGATGACGTGCAAACCCTATCCTATCTTCTTTCTCCCCTACCCCCGCACCCACCAACTCCTCTTTCGCCGAGAAATCAGCCGCCATTCCTCCTAGTCTCTTCTCCATGTGCCTCCCATCTCGCTGGTCGCATCTCGGCGTTCCGAAACGGACCACCACCGTGTGCCAAACGACCGAGGGCCCAGCCGTCGATGCTTCTCGTCGACCCGTTGCGCGGGCCTCTAGGAGGAAGACTTCTATGGTGATCCCTACGTCATCTGCGCCGAGGCCGCCCTCGTCCTCTTCTCCTTCAAAATCAATTCATTACTATCCAGCCCCTGCTCTTCTTGATCTCCGCTGCCCATTCTCCAATTCATCCCCCTTTCCTTGCAGGTCTTGGAGCTCGGAGGCCGCAGTAAGGGAAGGAGCGCCACCACGAAGTGCAGACACCCCAACAATCGGCGGGGCGTCGCGCTGGGCCACCGAGAGGCGTGGGGCTTCGTTGACCCTATGCCGAGGAGATGTGCTGACCTGTCGCGTAGATCTTTGTAGTGGTGGCCCCAGCCATCGATGGCCAATCGCTGCAACGACCTCCTATCTCGACTGGCGGCAGTCAGTGTTGTGGACTACAGGGGTCGATGTCGTCGCCGGTCAGTGTTTTCCCCATCCACCGTGCATGCTGGAGGTCAATGGCATAGGGGCGATGACATGCTCGTCATCCCCTCCCACCGCTGCTTATCTGGCGTACACGGATGGCGTCGATGTGTGCTAAGATTGGAAAAGGGCGGCCATGGAGGGATGGATGTGCAGGATCTCCGGCGAGCGCTGGGTGACGACAAGGGGGTGGCAATGGTTGCATAGTGCTTTAAGGAGTAATTTGTAATTTTATTTTTTGTGGTGCACATTTTGATTTTGGTGGCATTTGTCATTTATTTTTGTTGAGTGATATTGCCTGAGTTATTAAAAAAATAACTGATGTGATGAAAATGTTAATTTTTTTAGGGATTAAAATGTTAATTATGGATATTGATTTGGATAGAATTTGTGGGCTGAAGACATCAATCTGAGCTGAGATTATTGGGCCGATTATGAAATGTGCCATAACTAAAACTAGTGGCTTGTAACCCTCATTGGGCCAATCTTCACATAGGCCGAAACCAAAATACTGGGCCAGAATCCTAAGTGGGCCGATAACCTTATGGACTGCCATCTCAGATCCATGTTGTCTCCCACGTCAGATGATGACATGGCATGCACGTTAACGATGTTAACGGCATGGCATCCATGACGGGGCATTTCTGTCATCGGTGGGGATCACATCCATGACAGCTTTGGTAATCTGTCATGAAGTGCACCATGGTGAAATTATGACGCGATATACATGATGGATTTCAAATTCGTCATGGATGTCCACCCTGACAGTTTTGTGCCCACCTATGACGGTTCATCTCCGTCATGGATTAACAGATTTCTTGTAGTGAAAAGAATTAACTTCCTCTTCCTAACCCTAGCTATTTCGTTCATGTAAATAGATTTTCAAACTTGCGGACTACATACATTATATCGATGCATATATGTATGCAGCGCTTATTCCCCCGATGCGTTTCACGGATGAACCACCTGGGCCACGAGACTTCGCGTGCTCCTACATGCACACTCTCAACGTCTTCTCAATCAAGCTTGCTGAACTACATCGGGATTTAGCATGGCCATTGCATGTGTTCGGCATCGTCGCCGCACGCGACACTCTGGATCACAATCGTAATATCATCTTCCATCGCACCAAGGATAACTGGCAAATCATCCACCAGGAGGTTTGTGTTCGAATTCGTTGCTTCCCACAAGATTTTTCTGGTACATCTTCATATTGTAGTCTAAGTTGACTAAAGTTTGCATTTCTCTGGCTAACAAGCAATTAATATGCTCATGTTCGCTGTGAATCATATAAGCACCTAACCTTGAGGCCAAACTGCACCACATATACTCCCTCCGTTCCTAAATACAAATCTTTTTAGATATTCCATTATGGACTACATACAGATCAAAATGAATGAATCTACATTCTAAAATATGTCTATATGCATCCGTATGTAGTTTGTAGTCAAATCTCTACAAAGACTTATATTTAGAAACGGAGGAAGTAGTTTTCTAAGTTGACTAAAGTTTGCATTTGAGTATGATCTTTGGTGCATCTCTGGTGTCACTATGGTGCACGTTTTCAGGTATAGAGGAGTTTTATGGAACAATAGTGCATGGCATATGCATGCGCATTTTCACTCTTCACTTATTATATATTTAAACTGGTTCTATAGATCTAAAGGGTTCTCAAGATTTAACATGCTTCAAGATCAAACTCAAATTCATGTCGAATTTTGTGCCCCATGGGTCATTTTTGTGTCGCCAACATATTTCTAATTGCCATTGTTCTAGTTACTTTCACTTGATATATGTCTCATATTTTTTAAACTTTTACGAGGACTTATACACGTCTTCTTATTAATCATCAAGGAGGGGCTATATATCAGCATTACTCGGTTAACTAATCATTGTGTGCATGCAGGATCCCTACCTAGAATTGACAGGTCCTATCCGTGGTATCGTGGTGATTGATCCTGTGAAATTTGAGGTTGTGTTGAAAGTGAAGGGCTCCACTGAATCTGAGGACAAAGATTTAAGCTTTCTGGTTGTGCGGTACTTTAGTGGCGGTAGTGAGAGTCGGTCACTTGTGATCAACAAAATCAGGACTAAGGCCAACTCCACCGCACGACCCCAAATAGACGTCCGCTTTGTCCGAATTTCGTTCATTTGGGGTGGGATTTGGAGTCGTGTCCGGGCGTGTCCTGGGATGCGGTGGCCATGGGCCCAGCGCGCGGCCGCATCTATTTGCCTCATTCTGTCTGTGTGTCTATTTAAAAAACCAAAAGAACGTTTCAAATGCCAAGCCCTAGTTCAGGCCAGCGGTCTACACGTCCATCGCCGCCATCAGCCAGCGGCCGGCAACACAGTCAGCCTCCAAAATAAATAGTTGTCCTCGCCGGCAACGCAGCCAGCGGCTGGCAACACAGCCGGCCATCAAAATGAATGTTTTCTCGCCGGCACACAGCCAACGACCCAGCGGGCGGGCGGCACCCATGCCAGCCTCCAAAAAGAACGGCCATGGCTGATCGGACGACCTAGTTCAGGCCTTCGGCTTCGAGCATCTCCTTCTGCTTGGCCTCGAACCAAGCCCTCGTCTTGTCGCTCATCTTCAACAAGTCCACGCTCATGATCGCAAGGGCCACCTCCTTCGCTTTGGTGGCGGCGTTCGTGGCCTCGATGTCGAGCTGCCACTGCCTGGCCTTGACGTTGTCGGCCTCGATGTCGAGCTGCCTTTGTCGGGCCGCCTCCTTCATGTCGATCTTCCTCCTCTTAGCCTCCTCCTCCATCTCAAGCTTCTTTCTTTGAAGGTCTAGGTATTGCTTCATTTGCTCCTCCTTGCTTTGCCGCTTCTTCTCGTCCCTCACATCCTTTTGGGACATCATGCCATGCAAAGTGTCATGCAATGCCATGGATGAGGCATCACGTATGTCATCAACCTTGGAGTTGGTCTTGCCCCTCGGCCTCTTCAAGGCCTCGCCATCTCCACCTCCGACGTACTTGGCCATCTTTAGTCCTCTCTTCCTTTGTAGTTCACGGTATTGGTCCTTGAACTTAGGGCAATTGTTGATGATCGTCCAACAATGCGTAAGAGTGAATGGCTTGTCATTTGTGCCGGGCCTTGAATGCCTCCAAAGATTGAAATGCCTAAATCACATGATCAACAACAAGTGAACATGCAAACATATACATGGCCGAAGTGTCATGCCCGTAGCAAGGAAAGGGCTAGGAAGAGGAGAGCATACCATGTCCCCAACGCCGATACCACTCATGGGCCGTGCTTCAACGCTCTCAAATGCGGCGCAATACTTGTTGCACTCTTGTTGGATGAACAACCATCTCTTTTGAATCGAGCCGATGCCACGGTTGCTTGTAAATTGGTAGGGCTCAAACATCTTCCTTCCATGGAATGTTTTGTGGACTCTCATCCAAAAAACAATGCCCTTTTGTTGTGCGCCGGTCCTCGGATCTTGGCTAATCTCCATCCAAGCTTGGCAAATCAACTTGTCCTCATCTTGTGTGTATGAACCCGTGCGAATGCTCTTCCTCTTCTTTTGTGCTTCCGCTCTTTGGGTGAGCTCGTCGATGAACAATGGCTCGCCACTAATATCAACGTCATTGCCTTCTTCTTCATCACCGTCACCTTCGACATAGATGTCATCGTCTTCATGCCACGAGTCACCATGGTCGTAGTCAGCACGGTCGTCGGCCTCTTCATCGGGCACATACTGGGCGCGGCTATCCTGACTTTGGGTCTCCTCAGGGTCGTAGGCACATCCATGCCCACCCTCAAAGATAACGTCCTCCATGTACTGGTTGTAGAAGGGGTCGTCGACCGTTGGCGTTGGTGTTGACATTCCGTCAAACAAGACACGGGGGGGGGGGGGCATGGTGCCCCGTGAACGGTGCTCGTGCTTGCTTTCTTTGCATCTCGACGGACGCCCGACCGCCGCTACTGGATCCAGGCATGACGTTGAGGTCGATGACGGCCGCGGGACGCGGTGTGGACGGCGCGAACAAGCCCACGTCCGGCAACCCCGAGAAACGGGTCTGGCTGTCGTGCCTTGGCGGAGGAAAGTCGGGTGACATGGGCGCGGTCCACAACGTCGGCGACTGGCAGTGCGGAGGCCGGGCGACCGACGAGCCTGTGCTCGCGGGGCCAGCGGCCGCTGCAGGGAACCCGGCCGGACGGCCCATGCCAAGCATGAGGACGGCGTGCGCTTTGTTGACGAGGTCCTCCTTCTCGTCGGTAGAGGCCTTGCGTCGCGCGGCCTCCAGCTCCTCACGCTGGGCGGCGAACTTGGCCGCGGCGACATTGACCTTGACGACCGCTCTCCGTTCCCTCCTCTTCGCCGATTCCGCGTCCAACTTGGCGATCTCCTCTGGCGTGCACTCCGACCGCGGCTTCCTTGGCGCCTTGGCCGCCTTCTTCTTCACCATTGTGGGCGGGTCGACGGCCAGGCCGCTAGAATTCGGCAGGGCGTCAGCCATGGACGGGGGAGAGAGGGGGTGGGCGGGAGGGACGTGGGAGGGTTTGTGGAAAATGGCGCCAAATGGTCATGGGGGGTTTGGTTTCTCCCACCGACAGGCGGGCCAGGGGAGGACAAGCGCGCGCATCCCGCCCGTCCGCGCGCTGTCCGTTTCACCCCAAAACCGGCGCAAACTTGGACCACAGATGGGTCGAAAGCGGACACAAAGCGAACAAATATCCGTTTGCAGTCGCGCGCTGGGCTGTCTGGTTTGTCCATTTTACCCCAAACGGACGAGGGCGGACAGGATAGGGTCGCGCGGTGGAGTTAGCCTAACAAGCTTAGCACACTAGAGTTGACATTCAGCCACATTGTTCGCTCCGTGGAGGCCACGATTAGTGTGAGAGTGATTGGTGGTCCATGGTCGGATGGGTTTCGAGGTGTATTTACCGCTACCACTGGCAGCATAAATCACATGAAGTTCTTGTTGCTTTCTTTTAGAAACTGTAAGTTTCTTGTCAAGTTTGATGGAATGATCTTGCTGTCACGATGTGTTGTTTGCGTCGAACTCGATGGTGAACTCGGGGTTTTCGTCATGGCACGACATGAAGACGAGGAGAAAGTTGATCAGAGTGATGATAACGTTTTTACACCTAAGAAAGCCGGTAGAAGCCATAATATCCTCAAGATTGGGTCGTGCGAGATGGAAGTCGTGAAGGAAATATGCCCTAGAGGCAATAATAAAGTTATTATTTATTTCCTTATATCATGATAAATGTTTATTATTCATGCTAGAATTGTATTAACCAGAAACATAATACATGTGTGAATACATAGACAAACAGATTGTCACTAGTATGCCTCTACTTGACTAGCTCGTTGATCAAAGATGGTTATGTTTCCTAACCATAGACATGAGTTGTCATTTGATTAACAGGGTCACATCATTAGGAGAATGATGTGATTGACATGACCCATTCCGTCAGCTTAGCACCCGATCATTTAGTATGTTGCTATTGCTTTCTTCATGACTTATACATGTTCCTATGACTATGAGATTATGCAACTCCCGTTTACCAGAGGAACACTTTGTGTGCTACCAAACGTCACAACGTAACTGGGTGATTATAAAGGTGCTCTACAGGTGTCTCCAAAGGTACTTGTTGGGTTGGCGTATTTCGAGATTAGGATTTGTCACTCCGATTGTCGGAGAGGTATCTCTGGGCCCTCTCGGTAATGCACATCACTTAAGCCTTGCAAGCATTGCAACTAATGAGTTAGTTGCGAGATGATGTATTACAGAACGAGTAAAGAGACTTGCCGGTAACGAGATTGAACTAGGTATTGAGATACCGACGATCGAATCTCGGGCAAGTAACATACCGATGACAAAGGGAACAACGTATGTTGTTATGCGGTTTGACCGATAAAGATCTTCGTAGAATATGTAGGAGCCAATATGAGCATCCAGGTTCCGCTATTGGCTATTGACCGGAGACGTGTCTCGGTCATGTCTACATAGTTCTCGAACCCGTAGGGTCCGCACGGTTAACGTTACGATGACAGTTATATTATGAGTTTATATGTTTTGATGTACCGAAGGTTGTTCGGAGTCCCGGATGTGATCACGGACATGACGAGGAGTCTCAAAATGGTCGAGACATGAAGATTGATATATTGGAAGCCTATGTTTGGATATCGGAAGTGTTCCGGGTGAAATCGGGATTTTATCGGAGTACCGGGAGGTTACCGGAACCCCCGGGAGGTAAATGTGCCTTTGTGGGCCTTTACGGAGAAGAGGAGAGGCGGCCAGGGCTGGGCCGCGCGCCCCTCCCCCCTAGTCCGAATAGGACAAGGAGAGGGGGGGGCGCCTCCCCTTTCCTTCTCTCCCTTCTCTTTCCCCCTCCCGAATCATATTCCAACTTGGAAAGGGGGGGGGGTCCTACTCCCGATGGGAGTAGGACTCCTCCTGGCGCGCCCTCTCCCTGGCCGGCCTCACCCCCTTGCTCCTTTATATACGGGGGCAGGGGCACCCCATAAACACAACAATTGATCAAGTTGATCTTTTAGCCGTGTGCGGTGCCCCCCTTCACCATAGTCCACCTCGATAATACTGTAGCGGTGCTTAGGCGAAGCCCTGCGTCGGTAGAACATCAACATCGTCACCATGCCGTCGTGCTCATGAAACTCTCCCTCAACACTCGGCTGGATCGGAGTTCGAGGGACGTCATCGGGCTGAACGTGTGCTGAACTCGGAGGTGTCGTGCGTTCGGTACTTGATCAGTCGAATCGTGAAGATGTACGACTACATCAACCGCGTTGTGCTAACGCTTCCGCTTTCGGTCTACGAGGGTACGTGGACAACACTCTCCCCTCTCGTTGTTGTGCATCACCATGATCTTGCGTGTGCGTAGGAATTTTTTTGAAATTACTACGTTCCCCAACAGTGGTATCAGAGCCAGGTTTTATGCGTAGATGTCATATGCACGAGTAGAACACAAGTGAGCTGTGGGCGATATAAGTCATACTGCTTATCAGCATGTCATACTTTGGTTCGGCATTATTGTTGGATGAAGCGGCCCGGACCGACATTACGCGTACACTTACGCGAGACTGGTTCTACCGACGTGCTTTGCACAAAGGTGGCTGGCGGGTGTCAGTTTCTCCAACTTTAGTTGAACCAAGTGTGGCTACGCCCGGTCCTTGCGAAGGTTAAAACAGCACCAACTTGACAAACTATCGTTGTGGTTTTGATGCGTAGGTAAGAACGGTTCTTGCTAAGCCCGTAGCATCCACGTAAAACTTGCAACAACAAAGTAGAGGACGTCTAACTTGTTTTTGCAGGGCATGTTGTGATGTGATATGGTCAAGACATGATGCTAAATTTTATTGTATGAGATGATCATGTTTTGTAACCGAGTTATCGACAACTGGCAAGAGCCATATGGTTGTCGCTTTATTGTATGCAATGCAATCGCCCTGTAATGCTTTAGTTTATCACTAAGCGGTAGAGATAGTCATGGAAGCATAAGTTTGGCGAGACGACAACGATGCTACGATGGAGATCAAGGTGTCGCGCCAGTGACGATGGTGATCATGACGGTGCTTCGGAGATGGAGATCACAAGCACAAGATGATGATGGCCATATCATATCACTTATATTGATTGCATGTGATGTTTATCTTTTATGCATCTTATCTTGCTTTGATTGACGGTAGTATTATAAGATGATCTCTCACTAAATTTCAAGATAATAGTGTTTTCCCTGAGTATGCACCGTTGCCAAAGTTCGTCGTGCCCAGACACCACGTGATGATCGGGTGTGATAAGCTCTACGTCCATCTACAACGGGTGCAAGCCAGTTTTGCACACGCAGAATACTCGGGTTAAACTTGACGAGCCTAGCATATGCAGATATGGCCTCGGAACACTGAGACCGAAAGGTCGAGCGTGAATCATATAGTGGATATGATCAACATAGTGATGTTCACCATTGAAAACTACTCCATTTCACGTGATGATCAGTTATGATTTAGTTGATTTGGATCACGTGATCACTTAGAAGATTAGAGGGATGTCTTTCTAAGTGGGAGTTCTTAAGTAATATGATTAATTGAACTTAAATTTATCATGAACTTAGTACCTGATAGTATCTTGCTTGTCTATGTTGATTGTAGATAGATGGCCCGTGCTGTTGTTCCATTGAATTTTAATGCGTTCCTTGAGAAAGCAAAGTTGAAAGATGATGGTAGCAATTACACGGACTGGGTCCGTAACTTGAGAATTATCCTCATTGCTGCTCAGAAGAATTACGTCACGGAAGCACCGCTAGGTGTACCACCTGCGCTAGCAACTGCAGACATTGTGAATGCCTGGCAGTCACGTGTTGATGACTACTCGATAGTTCAGTGTGCCATGCTTTACGGCTTAGAGCCGGGACTTCAACGACGTTTTGAACGTCATGGAGCATATGAGATGTTCCAGGAGTTGAAGTTAATATTTCAAAATAATGCCTGGATTGAGAGATATGAAGTCTCCAATAAGTTCTATAGCTGCAAGATGGAGGAAAATAGTTTTGTCAGTGAGCATATACTCAAGATGTCTGGGTACTGCAATCACTTGATTCAACTGGGAGTTAATCTTCCGGATGATAGCGTCATTGACAGAATTCTCCAATCACTTCCACCAAGCTACAAGAGCTTCGTGATGAACTATAATATGCAAGGGATGGATAAGACAATTCCCGAGCTCTTCGCAATGCTAAAAGCTGCGGAGGTAGAAATCAAGAAGGAGCATCAAGTGTTGATGTTCAGTAAGACCACCAGTTTCAAGAAGGGCAAAGGGAAGAAGAAGGGGAACTTCAAAAAGAACAACAAGCAAGTTGCTTCTTAGGAGAAGAAACCCAAGTCTGGACCTAAGCTTGAGACTGAGTGCTTCTACTGCAAGCAGACTGGTCACTGGAAGCGGAACTGCCCCAAGTATTTGGCGGATAAGAAGGATGGCAAGGTGAACAAAGGTATATGTGATATACATGTTATTGATGTGTACCTTACTAGAGGTCACAGTAGCACCTAGGTATTTGATACTGGTTCTATTGCTAATATTTGCAACTCGAAACAGGGACTACGGATTAAGCGAACACTGGCAAAGGACGAGGTGACGATGCGTGTGGGAAATGGTTCCAAAGTCAATGTGATCGCGGTTGGCACGCTACCTCTACATCTACCTTCGAGATTAGCATTAGACCTAAATAATTGTTATTTGGTGCCAGTGTTGAGCATGAACATTATATCTAGATCT
This sequence comes from Triticum urartu, assembly GCF_003073215.2. Lineage (NCBI taxonomy): Eukaryota > Viridiplantae > Streptophyta > Magnoliopsida > Poales > Poaceae > Triticum > Triticum urartu. Next base: position 487,790,614 of record NC_053028.1, on the reverse strand, counting down.
TGTTTGATGCAAGACGACTATTCATTTAAATCAGAGAATAATGGTTGTTCTATTTATATGAGTAATATCTTTTATGGTCATGCACCCTTGAAGAGTGGTCTATTTTTGATGAATCTCGATAGTAGTGATACACATATTCATAATGTTGAAGCCAAAAGATGCAGAGTTGATAATGATAGTGCAACTTATTTGTGGCACTGCCGTTTAGGTCATATCGGTGTAAAGCGCATGAAGAAACTCCATACTGATGGACTTTTGGAACCACTTGATTATGAATCACTTGGTACTTGCGAACCGTGCCTCATGGGCAAGATGACTAAAACGCCGTTCTCCGGAACTATGGAGAGAGCAACAGAATTGTTGGAGATCATACATACTGATGTATGTGGTCCGATGAATGTTGAGGCTCGTGGCGGATTGAAAGTGCGTTATATCGACTAGAGGGGGGTGAATAGGCAATTTTTATGAAAGTCTTCAAAACGTGGAAGTTATGAAGACAAACGATAGGAATAAACCTATTACCCTGCAGCGGAAGGTAGACTACACTAGGCAAGACATAGTCAAGTATTCAATAGAGTGAAAGCACAATGACTAATAGCAGCAATGTAGTAAGGATCAGGTAGGAAGATATTGTGAAGCCACACAGAACACGCAGTCACTCAGTGAAGACAAAAGATAGTGCGAACATACAATGACTTCACAAGGAGTAACAGTAAGTAAAGGGAAGGGAAGATGAAACCAGTGACTCGCTGAAGACAATGATTTGTTGGACCAGTTTCCAGTTGCTGTGACAACTGTACGTCTGGTTAGGGCGGCTAGGTATTTAAACCTTAGGACACACAGTCCCGGACACCCAGTCCTGAACACGCAGCTCAGGACACCCAGTCCTCACCATATTCCCCTTGAGCTAAGGTCACACAGACCTCGCCCAATCACTCTGGTAAGTCTTCAAGGTAGACTCCCAAACCTTCACAGACTTCGTTCACCGGCAATCCACAATGTCTCTTGGATGCTCAGAATGCGACGGCTAACCCGTCTGGAGGATGCACAGTCCTCAAGTGTAATAAGTCTTCAGATCACACAGACAAGAAGACTTAAGTGATGCCTAATTCTCTTTGGCTCTGGGTGGTTAGGGATTTATCCTCGCAAGGAATTCTCTCTCAAATGCTTCGAGGTGGGTTGCTCTCAAACGACAAAAGCCGTACTCTGAATCTGAGCAGCCAACCGTTTATGGTTGTAGGGGGTGGGCTATTTATAGCCACTTGGCAACCCGACCTGATTTGTCCGAAATGACCCTGGGTCACTAAGGAACTGACACGTGTTCCAACGGTCAGATTTCAAACTCACACGGCAACTTTACTTGGGCTTCAAGCAAAGCTGACTTGCCCGACTCTGGACAAGATTCGCTCTCAAAGTCTTCCTCGAAGACATAGGTTTTGTTTAAGCATCACTTCAGTCATTCTGACTGGTTCTCTTGGACCCCACTTAACAGTACGGTGGTTCCTATGACTCAACACAGAAGAAAGAGAACTACGAAAGATCTAAGTCTTCGAGCTCCATAGGCTTCATGTGGTGTCTTCTCTTGTCATAGTCTTCAATGTGAATATCTTCATATACCACCTTTGACTTCAATGTCTTCATACATTTTTAGGGGTCATCTCTGGTAGGAAAACCGAATCAATGAGGGACTTCTACCTGTGTTATCCTGCAATTCTCACAAACACATTAGTCCCTCAACTAGGTTTGTCGTCAATACTCCAAAACCAACTAGGGGTGGCACTAGATGCACTTACATCTCCCCCTTTTTGGTGATTGATGACAAACTAGTTGAAGTTTTCAACGGGGAATATAATCTGTGAAATTGTAAAGGATAAGGAATTGTCTTCATAAGTTGCAAGGGCTCCCCCTGAAGATGTGCATATAAGTAATTTGCTTTTGGAATGCAAATGCACATGGCAGGTTGTACTTGTGGTGATCCACTTCAACTTATGATGACAATCCACTATGCATGTGAAAGTATATGAAGATAATGACATGCATAATGGAAAATGGACGTCTGCAGAATGATCTAAGTGCGGAATTTATCGTCGCACATGCGGAATTTATCATCGCAACACAAGGTGGCAGATAAGTAGCAGACGACCATCGAGTTTAAGTGTTACAACTCAAAGAACCAAATGTAGCAAAACGAGAGTTGTAAGCACGATGTAAAATATAAAGTACTCGCCCATATGGACCCGCTTGAAGACTATAAACCTCATATGCTTCTCCCCCTTTTGTCAGTAAGGACCAAAAAGGTTTGAAGACATAGAGCATCTACTCGTTCCCAAGAGGAGTAGGTGAAGCAGCAGGGTCGTTGGTGGTGTTTGGCGGTGCTGAAGAGCTTGGAGCAGAGTCGAAGTGTGCTGAAGGAGGTGGCGGTGAAGTAGCATCGTATTCATCCTCGATCACTCTGGCATTCACAGTTGCAGCAGAGGAAGAGAACTCAGAGTCTTCAAGGGATGGAGTTCGTCGCAGCACTGCCCTTCGAGGAGGTGTGGAGTCAAACTTGAATCGCTCAGTGAAGCCATCCTCTTGAAGATCATCTTCAAAACACATCAGCATTAGCCCTTTCCATATGCGGCGAGAGGTTTCATGGGAAACAAAAGCATTCTTGGTGGCAAGATTGCGAATGCGATTAACATCCACCAAGAGGCTTTGCATCTGACACTTCAGCTAGTCATGATGCCTATCCTGTTTCTGATGAAGAGCCACAAGAAGCTCTCGATCGTTGAGAACACGAGTGCGCTTCTTGGGTCATGGAGCAGTTGTACTGTCAGTGGCTTCAGTGAGAGCAGGATGCGGTGCACGTGTAGTGCCAGCCAAAGGATACACATGAGTTACGGCTTCCACGCCTTTAACGTTCTGAGTGAAACTTTGATGCTCTGCATTCTGAAGACTTAGGGGTTCCTTGGCAGGCTCAGGATAGATGGCTTCAATCGACATATCCACATTAGGCAGAAAAATCCGATGATTGCGAGCAGATGGCTGATATGAGATAGTGGAGTGAAGTTTGATCAGCCGCATGACCCATGGGGCGTAGAACTTCAAGCCAAACAGATCAGAGCCTGATGCAGCAAGTTGGCGAATGAAGAAATCCTGTGTATTGAAGCATTTTCCTTGAAGAATGTAGAAGACCAAAGTCTTCATTGCACCTTCCAGCTTGGCATGGGGAGAATGTCCTTTGATTGGCCAGAGAGTTCGCCTTATGATGTGATAAATGGTTCTTGGCAGATACTCAAGGTCTTCAACGAAGAACTCTTTGGGATATGCAGCGTCTTGAGGTAATGGCTTCATCATACTGAGCATCTGACTCATGTTAGGTTCAGGATTCTGAAAGATGCTCTCCACAGCTTCACTGTGAAGTTGACAGTCAGATTCGTAGAGATCTCCGGGAGTGGGCAGACCAGTGAGCTCAATGATGTCAAAGGCTTTAGCTTCGTGATGAACATTTCCTGTCATCCACTCCAGGACCCAAGTCTTCGGCTCTCTGTTATACCCGCGGATGTGAAGTGTGGCATAGAATTGGAGCAGCAACTCTTCATTCCAATGCTCTTGGTCAGTGACGAATGGCAGCAATCCAACTTCTTTGAAGCAATCCAGAGCTTCTTCCAGACATGGCAGACCAGCTATAGCTTCAATGTCAAGACGCTTGTGGGGGAAGATGCGACCTTGATTGTATAGAATGCAGGAGTAATAGCTTTGCTGCGGATAGCTCCAGAACTGATCAGATGATATCCTTTCCCTTGAGTAGGGGTTCCTGGAGCTATTGAAGAATGCGTTGTCTGCTCTGAAGCCATTGATATTGAAGGAGCCAGGTGCTGATGCAGGACCTGGGAATCTTGGCAATCTTGGGATTGGCTTCTGTACCTGAGGCCTGTGCTCAACATGATAGTCAAATTGGGGACCGGCAGCAGATGCAGGAACAGAAGCAGCGGGATCAGTGGCTTCGCTGACTTTTGGTGCTTTTGTTGGTGAGGGCTCCACATTTGCTTCAGCCATGATAGCATCAGTGGCTTCAGTGGTGTTGGTGGTGGCAGCCGCAAGATTTTCAATCACGTTCTCCTCGAGAACTGCTCCTTGGTGGGACAGGGGAGTAGCAGCTTGTGGGACTTCTTCTTCATCGGCTGATGCAGCCGGAATGTCTTCAGCAGATTCAGCTTCAGACGCAGAGACTGGAGGCCTTGGTCCTTTGCGAAGCCTGCGCAATGCAGGCGACACCTGTGTAGTTGGAGTTGGCTGGGCCTCAAAGTCTTCTTCCTCTTGTGGGCGATCAGCCCATGAAGCATCCTGAGCGATTGGCGTCAGAGGACGACCAATGCTGATGAGTTCGCTGTGCTCGAGCTGAGGAAGGACTGCACCATCTTCTACATGGTCATGGTGACCAATGTCTTCAGCAGCGATGGGATCAGCTGCTGGAAAGTCTTCAGCTTCATGAGCCTCTGTGAAAGCAGGCTCATGGATTGTCAGTTGGTGTTCAGCGTCAGGACGAACCATGGAAATGGGTTCAACTATCAAAGGCTCTGTGGGAGCAGCCCGATCTTTCTTGGTCTTCCTCTTCTTCTTAGAGGGGGCAATAGGAGAGGCTTCAGGATGTTTCCTCTTCCTGGCTTCAGCCTCAGCAGTCCTCGTCTTCTTGAGCTCTGAAGCGGTTGACCGGCTTTTTGGCTTCGAGCCAGTCATTCTAGTTGGGAAGACAATGGGATCTGCTTCCTGCCTCGGTGCGTCAGGTTCAGCCGTAGCGGGCTTCTTCATCTTCTTTGCAGTCATCCTGGGGTCGATGCCAGGACGCCCAAGGGCCTTGCGCTTCTCAGCCTCATTGTAGGCTTGCACACATCTGTCAGCCAGAGTCTTCATGCGCTCACGCGAACCCTGAGCTTCTGCATGTTTCTTTACAAAGGCTTCCTTGAGCTGGTGCAGCATAATCTTGAAGTTCTTCACTTCCTGCACGCTGAGCTTGGCCATATGCTTCTTGAACTGAGCCTTTTCATAGTCAATCTTTTGCTTCAGTTCAACAATGCGCTGGGCGATAGCTAACTCTGAAGCAATGGCGCCATGGAAGGCGACACTGAGGCCAATGGGTAGCTGCAGATCTTCGAAGCTGATGTTTGGCGTGTCAAACCACTCATCAATGAAGTTGTGGATGATTGTCACATCAAAGAGAGGCAGATCATTGAAGATTTCTGCTTCTTCTTTGCTCTTGATGAGTTTCTCAAGAGCGTCATCTGCAAGATCTTCATCACTTGACAGATCAATGGCATCATTGCGCAGAATGGCAGTAGCTGTTAGCTCTTGGCCGGTGTGTGGCAGAGGCATCTTGACCTTCTGGGGCTTGGAGATGCGTGATAAATCTTCGGACTGCACACTTTCTTCAGGAGGTGCAGTTGCCAGTGGCTTCGCCCGTGAGATTTTTGGTGAAGGGGCAGGCTTTGAAGCTTTAGGCTTCTTCAACTTCTTTGGCTTCGGCGCTGCAGGCGCTTCATCTGATTCAGCGTCAGCTGCAAGCTCATTCACTGCAGTCCCTTGAACCAAGATATGGGTGATGAGACCTTCAAGGTTGTAGAAAGGACCGATGACATTGGGTTCTGCATCTCGTGTGCCATCAGCCCTTGGAGCTGAGGGACGAGGGTTGAAGTCTAGTCCCAATGTCTTCTTGTTTTGCTTCGCTGAGTTCTGGGCAAACTGGAAGTTGCGCTTGAACAGAATGTCGTCACGACACCATAGTAGTGACGATGGGTGTGCATCAACAGGCTGTGGCCCACGGACCATGCAGGGATAGAAGCCTTGTTCAATGGCTTCATCTCTGGACCTGGGTTGAAGATTCTTGTATAGGATGTCTCCCCATGGTCTCTTGATGGCATTTTTCTCAGCATATTCCTGGGTTACAAATCGGTATTTGAACCATTGTTCTGCCCAATATCTTCGAATCCATTGGATTCGGGTCTTGCGCTGATTGTAATCCTCTTCAGGATCTGTCTTGTACATTTCTGAGAGGTCATCTGGCAGATCTCTAGATGTTTCTCCACGACGCTTTCTGCCACCCTTCCTTGCTGATTTCTCTGAAGCCATGAACTTTAAACTGAAAGGCTTCAACACGTTCAAAGGCTTCAAAGATTTTCGCTTGCTGGACAAACAGGAACTTGCTTCGGGAGAATTTATATGATGCTGTAAGAATTCTGCAAATGAATGCAGACTATGAGAACCAAGGGATTCTCCCACGGACATGTACCTGTGACAGCATTAAGGTGCGAGGGAAGGGGAAGAGGTCGTATGCATTCTCAGAAGATTTTGAATATAAATCAGTTTAGAAGACATTGACCTCATCGTGCGAAGACATTCACTCATAGATAAGGAGTTGGTTCCAGATTTGTACGGATCCAGATATCAATACAAGTGAGGAATCTAACTACTTTGTGAAGCATAAGTGAATATACTAGGCATGTTATGAGATGCAGTATGAGAGAGATCTAACTTGTGTGAATAGAAACTGCTTGTGGTAGAAAGTGACAAAGCCATAGGATCAACGGTGCCGTAAAAAGGAAGTTTTATTTACCACACTAAGAACTGCTAGACGGAGTGGAAGATGAGGCCGAGCAGTTCGATCTTCCGTGCCCTAACTTGGCGACGGAGGACACCTACGGCGGCGGCAGAGAGGATGATGTCCGCGGTCGGCGTGAATACGGCGTCGGAGAGGTTGCGGCAGCGAAGCGCTTCGTCGCCGGCGTCGTCGAGGGCTAGCGGTGGCGCTAGGGTTCGTGCGAGAGTGGAAGAAGAGATAATGACCGCCATGAAGTGTGTATTTATAGGTACAGGGGCGGCACTGCGTTATTACACAGGTGCCCCTGGCGATTCGCATCTGAGGAACACGTGGCCATTATGCGGAATTTTGGGGTTTGTTCCACGTCCCACACACGCCTGGATTGTCGGGTGGTCGTTCCTACTTCTCCGGGTTTCATGTGGAGGAATGAGCATTGAAAACGGACTTAATGGTTGTCTCTGTATCTTCTACTGGCAAGGACGCAGAGAAGACATTCAACAGTTTCAATAGAATGCATATGATTTGGAGAGATAGAATTTGAGATAGAAAGCATAGAGAGGTTAGGGTCCGATCACATTCATTTAGTTCAAAAGATTCAACATGAAGACATAGCTATAAGTGAATGCTGTGAGGACAGAACACTAGTATATATATATATATATCTATATAATCAACATAGTGAAGATAATCATGAAGATATGTTGAGATTGAAGCCAAACCAAATGTGAAGACATAGCAAATGTAACGCCATGAGTGAAACACTTCAAACAGAACATTTGGTGGTGGCGTTACCCATCGTATAGGAAGTATTGGACCTAGACACGGCGCACAATTATCGTGGCGCTCCGAAGTCAAATTCCACATTAATGTATTCACACTTAGAATGTATGTCTTCATTGATTGAAGATATACTTTACTTCGTGTGTTGCACATCTAAGTCATCAATATGCATAAGGGTTAGGATGTGTGCCTGATCACAGGACATTTGAGGATTCCAGGATATTTAGCTCACACCGTAACTTGCAAAATCTCTTCTCATCCAAGGGCTTGGTGAAGATATCTGCCAATTGCTCTTCAGTGTTGACGTGTATGATATCAATATCTTCCTTCACAACATGATCTCTGAGAAAGTGATGACGAATTTCAATGTGCTTTGTCTTCGAGTGCTGAACTAGGTTGTTGGCAATCTTGATGGCGCTTTCGTTGTTGCAGTAGAGTGGCACTTGCTTCAGATGAATGCCATAGTCTTTGAGCGTTTGCTTCATCCACAGAAGCTGAGCGCAGCAAGATCCAGCAGCAATGTATTCAGATTCAGCTGTGGAGAGAGATACACAGTTCTGCTTCTTTGAAGACCAACATACAAGTGATCGTCCCAGAAAGTGACATGTGCCTGATGTAGACTTGCGATCAACTTTGTCACCAGCATAATCAGCATCCGAGAATCCAACCAGATCAAACTCTGAGCCCTTTGGATACCATAATCCTAGAGTTGGGGTGTGAGCCAAATATCGAAGAATTCGCTTCACAGCTAAGTGATGCGACTCCTTTGGTGTCGCTTGAAATCGAGCACACATGCAAACACTAAGCATAATATCTGGCCTAGATGCACATAGATAAAGTAAAGAACCAATCATGGAGCGGTATACCTTTTGATCGAACTCTTTACCATTGTCGTCAGGACCCAGATGATGCTTGGCTGACATTGGTGTCGTGAAGCCTTTGCAGTCTTGCATACCGAACTTCTTCAGGCAATCTTTGAGATACTTCTCTTGAGATATGAAGATGCCGTTGCATTGCTGTCGTATTTGAAGACCGAGAAAGAACTTCAGCTCTCCCATCATAGACATTTGATATTGCTCTTGCATCATATATCCAAACTCTTCGCTGTACTTCTGATTGGTGCAGATGAAGATAATGTCATCCACATATATTTGGCACACAAACAGTTCACCATCATATGTCTTCGTGAAGAGAGTGGGGTCGAGAGAACCAGGTATGAAGCCTTTGCTCTTCAGGAAGTATTTGAGTGTGTCATACCAGGCCCGAGGGGCTTGTTTGAGGCCATACAGTGCCTTGTGGAGCTTGTATACCATGTCAGGATGTTTTGGATCTTCAAAGCCAGGAGGTTGTGCAACATACACTTCTTCTTCAATCTTGCCATTGAGGAAGGCACTCTTCACATCCATTTGATAAAGAAGTATGTTGTGATGATTTGCATAGGCCAGCAGTATGCGTATGGCTTCAAGTCTAGCCACAGGAGCAAATGTTTCATCGAAGTCAATGCCTTCCACTTGAGTATATCCTTGAGCAACGAGACGAGCTTTGTTTCTGACAACTTGACCATGCTCATCTTGCTTGTTGCGGTATATCCATTTGGTGCCTATTATATTGTGCTTCCGTGGATTAGGACGCTTAACCAGTTCCCATACATTATTCAGCTCAAACTGTTGAAGCTCTTCTTGCATAGCTTGAATCCATTCAGGTTCCATGAAGGCTTCTTCAACTTTCTTGGGTTCTGTTATTGAGACGAATGTGAAGTGCCCACAGAAATTTGCTAGCTGAGTTGCCCTTGAACGAGTGAGTGGACCGGGTGCATTGATGCTATCAATTATTCTTTCAATCTGCACTTCATTGGCAACGCGAGGATGTACAGGGCGAAGATTTTGCTCTTGCTGATCATTGCCGTTGTTAGAAGGAATGTCTTTAGGCTGAGCATTGTCTTCATGTTGATCAGGTGCTGAGATGATAAGTTCTTCTTCAGGATGAGCTTCATAAGGTATAATTTCTCCAGTTCCCATTAGCTTGATTGATTCACTCGATGGAACTTCATCTAGCACATTTGGCAGTTGCTCTCTTTGTGAACCGTTGGTCTCATCGAAACGCACATCCACTGTTTCAACCACTTTGTAATGAAAGAGATTGAAGACTCTGTAGGAGTGCGAATCCTTTCCATATCCAAGCATAAAACCCTCATGTGCTTTTGGTGCAAACTTTGAGGTGTGATGTGGGTCCTTGATCCAGCACCTGGCGCCAAATACTCTGAAGTAACTGACATTTGGCTTCTTGCCAGTAAGGAGCTCATAAGATGTCTTGTTCAGAAGCTTGTGAAGATAAACACGATTGATTGTATGGCATGCAGTATCAATGGCTTTAGGCCAGAATTTTCTTGGAGTCTTGTATTCATCTAGCATCGTTCTGGCCATCTCAATGAGTGTTCTGTTCTTGCGTTCGACGATGCCATTCTGCTGTGGCGTGTACGGGGCCGAGAATTCATGTGTGATGCCCAAGGTATCAAGATATGTATCAAGGCCAGTGTTCTTGAATTCAGTGCCATTGTCACTTCTGATGTGCTTTATCTTGGCACCATAATTGTTCATAGCTTGATTGGTAAAGCGTCTGAAGACATCCTGCACTTCAGTCTTGTAAAGGATTATGTGCACCCAAGTATATCTAGAATAATCATCAACAATAACAAAGTCATAGAGGCAAGCAGTAGTAGTAAGAGTTGAGTAATGAGTGGGACCGAAAATATCCATGTGGAGCAGTTCGAAGGGTCGAGTGGTTGTCATGATTGTCTTCGAGGGATGTTTGGCCCTCGTCATCTTCCCTGCTTCACAGGCACCGCATACGTGATCTTTCTTGAACTTGACGCCCTCGATGCCTATGACATGCTTCTTCTTTGCCAGGGTGTGGAGGTTCCTCATGCCAGCATGACCAAGCCTCCGATGCCAGAGCCAGCATTCTGAAACTTTTGCTAGAAGACATACGGCAAGCTGTGGTCCTGCTGAGAAATCTACCACGTACAAATCATCTTTTCGATACCCTTCAAATACTAGAGACTTGTCAGATTCCATTAGAACAAGGCAACGATGTTTTCCAAATATTACGATCATGTTTAAATCGCAAAGCATTGAGACAGACATTAAGTTGAAGCCAAGGGATTCAACAAGCATGACTTTATCCATGTGTTGATCCCTTGAGATTGCAACTCTACCTAGACCCAATACCTTACTTTTACCAGTGTCAGCAAATGTGATGTGGCTCTTGTCGGATGGACGTAAGGTTGAGTCCATAAGAAGGCTTCTTTTGCCAGTCATGTGATTTGTACACCCACTATCAATAATCCATTCTGAAGACGCTGGTGTCATACCCTACAGTGCAGTTAGGGGGATAGGCTTCACGAAGAGCATTGTGAAGCAGAAACATTTGACGAACTAGTGGGTTATGAAAGCTTAGATCCAGATTAGGACTAATAGGGAGAGTAGCAAGCGATTCAGGAACGAAGTACATAGTAAGACCATTCGGGCATTTGATCTTGCGCCCTACAAGATGTTTAAGGTCCCCAGCAATAGCGTCAGACGATTTTGGTTTTCTGCTGGAGACCTTTCCCTGCAAAAGAGAGTTAAGCTTTCTTAGCCACCCACATCTTCAAGGGTGGCTTAGAAGCAATAAGTCTAAGTGCAGCATCTGAGAACTTTGGCTTTGGAGCCCTAGCAAACAGTCTTGCAGGCGGACAATAGTACTCATAAGAATAAGCAGAATAATTCTTGGTCTTATGAACATGGCGGTTTGATGAACCGCTCTCATATTCATATGCCTGAGTATGGTTTCCCTGCAAAACATTTGTGTTAGTGTGACTCAGGTGAGTCCTCTGTCTGTATGAAGCCTTTGGACCGTATGAAGCCTTTGGTCTGAGGTTTGTCTTCTTCACGTGAGGTGTCATGATGACATTCACAGGAAGATTCTCCAGACACCTTTTCGGAACCCAGATCTTCTTCATAGGCGGTCCATTCCTGCAGTCAGTACCAATGTACCTGGCAAACACTTCACCATTCTGATTCTTAAAAAGTTTATAGTTTGCATCAAGGGATTCATCAATGATAATGGGGTTAGCACAAGTGAAGCCAGATAGATTGGATGGATCTGCTGAAGGTTCCTTTGCAGCAACCCACGTGGTTTTGGGGTACTGCTCAGGTTTCCAGTAAGAGCCATCAGCATTCATTTTCCTTACGAACCCAACACCCTCTTTCCTCGGGTTTCGGTTCAGAATCTGCTTTTTGAGGACATCACATAGTGTCTGATGCCCTTTAAGACTTTTTTACATCCCTATTTCAAGCAATGTCTTCAACCTAGCATTCTCATCAGCAATAGCAGTGGTATCCTCAGCAGAGGGGTTAGTTACCACATCAACAGTTGAAGATATTGCAACAGTAGCAGCAGTAGAACATTCAGCAACAGAAGTAGCATTATCACGCTCAATGCATTTAAGACATGGTGGTTCAAATCCTTCGTGAGAGGAACTGATCTGTTTGGCACGAAGTGACTCGTTTTCCTTTTGAAGATCTTCATGAGCCGCTCTCAATTTCTCAAGATCTTGCTTCCTTTGAAGATAATCATAGGAAAGCTTTTCATGAGTTGTTGAGAGAGTTTCATGACGACTTTCAAGTTCCTGATACTTAACATGAAGATTTTTTATGTCTTCAATTAAGGATTCAGATCGAGTCATTTCAACACCTAACAGATCACCGCTTCTATCTAACAGTTTTTGAATATGTTTCATAGCTTTCTGTTGTTCAGTTGCAATTTTAGCAAGTGTTTTGTAGCTGGGTTTTGAACCACAATCAGAGTCATTGTCACTAGATGTTTGATAGTGAGTAGTGCTTGTGTTTACCTTGGCACCGCGTGCCATGAAGCAGTAGGTAGAAGCGGAGTAGTCCTTGTCATTTGCATCGGTGTCGATGATGAAGTCATTGTCTTCAGTGTTGAAGATGGACTTGGCAACGTATGATGTAGCCAGACTTGCGAGGCCTGAATCGGACTCGTCCTCAGACTCCACCTCCGCCTCCTCAGAAGCGGACTCCTCCTCTGAATCCATTTCCTTGCCAACAAACACACGTGCCTTGCCAGATGAGCTCTTCTTGTGTGATGAAGACTTTGAGGAAGACTTGGAAGAAGACTTTGAGTATTTCTTCTTCTTCTTGTCGTCAGAGTCATATTCCTTGCTCTTCTTCTTCTTTTTGTTCTCATTGTCCCGCTGTGGACACTCAGAGATGAAGTGGCCAGGTTTCTTGCACTTGTGACATGTTTTCTTCTTGTAGTCGTGAGCAGAAGCTTCATCATTCCTTGAGCTTGATCGGGAAGACTTTCTGAAACCTTTCTTCTTGGTGAATTTTTGGAACTTCTTCACAAGCATAGCAAGTTCCCTTCCAATGTCTTCAGGATCATCTGAACTGCTGTCAGATTCTTCTTCAGATGAGGAGACAACTTTTGCCTTCAAGGCACGAGTTCGCCCATAGTTTGGACCGTAGATATCTCTTTTCTCAGAAAGCTGAAACTCATGTGTGTTGAGCCTCTCAAGTATGTCAGACGGATCGAGTGTCTTGAAATTAGGACGTTCTTGAATCATCAGGGCTAGGGTGTCAAACGAACTATCAAGTGATCTCAGTAGTGTCTTGACGACTTCATGTTTGGTGATCTCAGTAGCGCCGAGGGCTTGAAGCTCATTTGTGATGTCAGTGAGTCGGTCAAATGTGAGCTGGACATTCTCATTGTCATTTCACTTGAAGCAGTTGAAGAGGTTGCGAAGGACACTAATTCTCTGATCTCTCTGGGTTGAGACGCCTTCATTGACCTTGGAGAGCCAGTCCCAGACCAGCTTAGAAGTTTCCAAAGCACTCACACGGCCACACTGTCCTTTGGTCAGATGACCACAGATGATATTCTTGGCAGTAGAGTCCAGTTGAACGAACTTCTTGACATCAGCAGCAGTGACACCTTCTCCAGCCTTGGGAACGCCATTCTTGACGACATACCATAGGTCGACGTCAATGGCTTCAAGATGCATGCGCATCTTATTCTTCCAGTAGGGATATTCAGTTCCATCGAAGACGGGGCACGCAATCGAGACTTTAATTATCCCTGCAGTCGACATAGCTAAAACTCCAGGTGGTTAAACCGAATCACACAGAACAAGGGAGCACCTTGCTCTGATACCAATTGAAAGTGCGTTATATCGACTAGAGGGGGGGTGAATAGACGATTTTTATGAAAGTCTTCAAAACGTGGAAGTTATGAAGACAAACGATAGGAATAAACCTATTACCCTGCAGCGGAAGGTAGACTACACTAGGCAAGACATAGTCAAGTATTCAATAGAGTGAAAGCATAATGACTAATAGCAGCAATGTAGTAAGGATCAGGTAGGAAGATATTGTGAAGCCACACAGAACACGCAGTCACTCAGTGAAGACAAAAGATAGTGCGAACATACAATGACTTCACAAGGAGTAATAGTAAGTAAAGGGAAGGGAAGATGAAACCAGTGACTCGCTGAAGACAATGATTTGTTGGACCAGTTCCAGTTGCTGTGACAACTGTACGTCTGGTTAGGGCGGCTAGGTATTTAAACCATAGGACACACAGTCCCGGACACCCAGTCCTGAACACGCAGCTCAGGACACCCAGTCCTCACCGTATTCCCCTTGAGCTAAGGTCACACAGACCTTGCCCAATCACTCTGGTAAGTCTTCAAGGTAGACTCCCAAACCTTCACAGACTTCGTTCACCAGCAATCCACAATGTCTCTTGGATGCTCAGAACGCGACGCCTAACCGGCTGGAGGATGCACAGTCCTCAAGTGTAATAAGTCTTCAGATCACACAGACAAGAAGACTTAAGTGATGCCTAATTCTCTTTGGCTCTGGGTGGTTAGGGATTTATCCTCGCAACGAATTCTCTGTCAAATGCTTCGAGGTGGGTTGCTCTCAAACGACAAAAGCCGTACTCTGAATCTGAGCAGCCAACCGTTTATGGTTGTAGGGGGTGGGCTATTTATAGCCACTTGGCAACCCGACCTGATTTGTCCGAAATGACCCTGGGTCACTAAGGAACTGACACCATGTTCCAACGGTCAGATTTCAAACTCACACGGCAACTTTACTTGGGCTTCAAGCAAAGCTGACTTGCCCGACTCTGGACAAGATTCGCTCTCAAAGTCTTCACTCGAAGACATAGGTTTTGTTTAAGCATCACTTCAGTCATTCTGACTGGTTCTCTTGGACCCCACTTAACAGTACGGTGGTTCCTATGACTCAACACAGAAAAAGAGAACTACGAAAGATCTAAGTCTTCGAGCTCCATAGGCTTCATGTGGTGTCTTCTCTTGTCATAGTCTTCAATGTGAATATCTTCATATACCACCTTTGACTTAATGTCTTTCAACATTTTAGGGGCCATCTCTGGTAGAAAACGAATCAATGAGGGACTTCTACTGTGTTATCCTGCTTCTCACAACACATTAGTCCCTCAACTAGGTTTGTCGTCAATACACCAAAACCAACTAGGGGTGTCACTAGATGCACTTACACGGATATCGTTATTTTCTCACCTTCACAGATGATTTAAGCAGATATGGGTATATCTACTTGATGAAGCATAAGTCTGAAACATTTGAAAAGTTCAAAGAATTTCAGAGTGAAGTTGAAAATCATCGTAACAAGAAAATAAAGTTTCTACGATCTGATCGTGGAGGAGAATATTTGAGTTACAAGTTTGGTCTACATTTGAAACAATGCAGAATAGTTTCGCAACTCACGCCACCCGGAACACGACATCATAATGGTGTGTCCGAACATCGTAATCGTACTTTACTAGATATGGTACGATCTATGATGTCTCTTACAGATTTACCGCTATCATTTTGGGGATATGCTTTAGAGACGGCCGCATTCACGTTAAATAGGGCACCATCGAAATCCGTTGAGACGACACCTTATGAACTGTGGTTTGGCAAGAAACCAAAGTTGTCATTTCTGAAAGTTTGGGGCTGCGATGCTTATGTGAAAAAGCTTCAACCTGATAATCTCGAACCCAAATCGGAGAAATGTGTCTTCATAGGATACCCAAAGGAAACTGTTGGGTACACCTACTATCACAGATCCGAAGGCAAGACATTCGTTGCTAAGAATGGATCCTTTCTAGAGAAGGAGTTTCTCTCGAAAGAAGTGAGTGTGAGGAAAGTGGAACTTGATGAGGTAACTATACCTGCTCCTCTATTGGAAAGTAGTTCATCACAGAAACCAGTACCTGTGATGCCTACACCAATTAGTGAGGAAGTTAATGATGATGATCATGAAACTTTAGATCAAGTGACTACTGAATCTCATAGATTAAACAGAGTAAGATCCGCACCAGAGTGGTACAGTAATCTTGCTCTGGAAGTCATGCTACTAGATCATGATGAACCTACGAACTATGAAGAAGCGTTGGTGAGCCCGGATTCCACAAAATGGCTTGAAGCCATGAAATCTGAGATGGGATCCATGTATGAGAACAAAGTGTGGACTTTGGTTGACATGCCCGATGATTGGCAAGCAATTGAGAATAAATGGATCTTCAAGAAAAAGACTGACGCTGACGGTAATGTTACTGTCTACAAAGCTCGACTTGTTGTGAAAGGTTTTCGACAAGTTCAAGGGATTGACTACGATGAGACTTTCTCACCCGTAGCAATGCTTAAGTCTGTCCGAATCATGTTAGCAATTGCCGCATTTTATGATTATGAAATTTGGCAAATGGATGTCAAAACTGCATTCCTAAATGGATTTTTGGAAGAAGAGTTGCATATGATGCAACCAGAAGGTTTTGTCGATCCAAAGGGAGCTAACAAAGTGTGGAAGCTCCAGCGATCCATTTATGGACTGGTGCAAGCCTCTCGGAGTTGGAATAAACGCTTTGATAGTGTGATCAAAGCATTTGGTTTTATACAGACTTTTGGAGAAGTCTGTATTTACAAGAAAGTGAGTGGGAGCTTTGTATCATTTCTAATATTATATGTGGATGACATATTGTTGATTGGAAATGATATAGAATTTCTGGATAGCATAAAGGGATACTTGAATAAGAGTTTTTCAATGAAAGACCTCGGTGAAGCTGCTTATATATTGGGCATCAAGATCTATAGAGATAGATCAAGACGCTTAATTGGACTTTCACAAAGCACATACCTTGACAAAGTTTTGAAAAAGTTCAAAATGGATCAAGCAAAGAAAGGGTTCTTGCCTGTGTTACAAGGTGTGAAGTTGAGTAGGACTCAATGCCCGACCACTGCAGAAGATAGAGAGAAAATGAAAGATGTTCCCTATGCTTCGGCCATAGGCTTTATCATGTATGCAATGCTGTGTACCAGACCTGATGTGTGCCTTGCTATACGTCTAGCAGGGAGGTACCAAAGTAATCCAGGAGTGGATCACTGGACAGCGGTCAAGAACATCCTGAAATACCTGAAAAGGACTAAGGATATGTTTCTCGTATATGGAGGTGACAAAGAGCTCATCATAAACGGTTACGTTGATGCAAGCTTTGACACTGATCCAGACGATTCTAAATCGCAAACTGGATACGTGTTTGAATTGAACGGTGGAGCTGTCAGTTGGTGCAGTTCTAAACAAAGCGTTGTGGCGGGATCTACATGTGAAGTGGAGTACATAGCTGCTTCGGAAGCAGCAAATGAAGGAGTCTTGATGAAGGAGTTCATATCCGATCTAGGTGTCATACCTAGTGCACCGGGTCCAATGAAAATCTTTTGTGACAATACTGGTGCAATTGCCTTGGTGAAGGAATCCAGATTTCACAAGAGAACCAAGCACATCAAGAGACGCTTCAATTCCATCCGGGATTTAGTCCAGGTGGGAGACATAGAAATTCGCAAGATACATACGGATCTGAATGTTGCGGACCCGTTGACTAAGCCTCTTCCACGAGCAAAACATGATCAGCACCAAGGCTCGATGGGTGTTAGAATCATTACTGTGTAATCTAGATTATTGACTCTAGTGCAAGTTGGAGACTGAAGGAAATATGCCCTAGAGGCAATAATAAAGTTATTATTTATTTCCTTATATCATGAAAATTGTTTATTATTCATGCTAGAATTGTATTAACCGGAAACATAATACATGTGTGAATACATAGACAAACAGATTGTCACTAGTATGCCTCTACTTGACTAGCTCGTTGATCAAAGATGGTTATGTTTCCTAACCATAGACATGAGTTGTCATTTGATTAACAGGGTCACATCATTAGGAGAATGATGTGATTGACATGACCCATTCCGTTAGCTTAGCACCCGATCATTTAGTATGTTGCTATTGCTTTCTTCATGACTTATACATGTTCGTATGACTATGAGATTATGCAACTCCCGTTTACCGCAGGAACACTTTGTGTGCTACCAAACGTCACAACGTAACTGGGTGGTTATAAAGGTGCTCTACAGGTGTCTCCAAAGGTACTTGTTGGGTTGGCGTATTTCGAGATTACAATTTGTCACTCCGATTGTCGGAGAGGTATCTCTGGGCCCTCTCGGTAATGCACATCACTTAAGTCTTGCAAGCATTGCAACTAATGAGTTAGTTGCGGGATGATGTATTACAGAACGAGTAAAGAGACTTGCCGGTAACGAGATTGAACTAGGTATTGAGATACCGACGATCGAATCTCGGGCAAGTAACATACCGATGACAAAGGGAACAACGTATTGATACGTCTCCAACGTATCTATAATTTTTGATTGCTCCATGCTATATTATCTACTGTTTTGGGCAATATTGGGCTTTATTATCCACTTTTATATTATTTTTGGGACTAACCTATTAACCGGAGGCCCAGCCCAGATTTGCTGTTTTATGCCTATTTCAGTGTTTTGAAGAAAAGGAATATCAGACGGAGTCGAAACGGAACGAAATCAACTGTAGAAGTTATTTTTGGAAGGAAACACACCTGATGGACTTGGACCTCACGTCAAAAGATACGGGAGCTGCCCATGAGGGTGGGGGGCGCGCCCACCCCCCTAGGGCGCGCCCCCTGCCTCGTGGGGCCCCCGTGGCTCCTCCGACGTACTTCCTGCACCCATATATATCGTCGTACCCAAAAACTTCCAGAACGGAGATTAGATCGGGAGTTCCGCCACCAGAAGCCTCCGTAGCCACCAAAAACCAATCTAGACCCGTTCCGGCACCCTGCCGGAGGGGGCAATCCTTCTCCGGTGGCCATCTTCATCATCCCGGTGCTCTCCATGACGAGGAGGGAGTAGTTCTCCCTCGAGGCTGAGGGTATGTACCAGTAGCTATGTGTTTGATCTCTCTCTCTCTCTCTCGTGTTCTTGATTTGGCACGATCTTGATGTATCGCGAGCTTTGCTATTATAGTTGGATCCTATGTTTCTCCCCCCTCTTCTCTCTTGTAATGAATTGAGTTTCCTCTTTGGAGTTATCTTATCGGATTGAGTCTTTAAAGACTTGAGAACACTTGATGTATGTCTTGGTGATCAACTTGCGGGTTTCGTGACATCGGGAACCTATGCATAGGGGTTGGCACACGTTTTCGTCGTGATTCTCTGGTAGGAACTTTGGGCACTCTTTGAGGTCCTTTGTGTTGGTTGAATAGATGAATCTGAGATTGTGTGACGCATATCGTATAATCATACCCACGGATACTTGAGGTGACATTGGAGTATCTAGGTGACATTAGGGTTTTGGTTGATTTGTGTCTTAAGGTGTTATTCTAGTACGAACTCTAGGGCTGTTTGTGACACTTATAGGAATAGCCCAACGGATTGATTGGAAACAATAACTTTGATGTTGTTTCGTACCCTACCATAATCTCTTCGTTCGTTCTCCGCTATTAGTGACTTTGGAGTGACTCTTTGTTGCATGTTGAGGGATAGTTATGTGATCCAATTGTGTTAGTATTGTTGAGGGAACTTACACTAGCGAAAGTATGAACCCTAGGCCTTGTTTCCTAGCATTGCAATACCGTTTACGCTCACTTTTACCATTAGTTACCTTGCTGTTTTTATTATTATTTAAGATTACAAATACCTTTATCTACTATCCATATACCACTTGTTTCACCATCTCTTCGCCGAACTAGTGCACCTATACAATTTACCATTGTATTGGGTATGCTGGGGACACAGGAGACTCTTTGTTATTTGGTTGCAGGGTTGCTTGAGAGAGACCATCTTCTTCCTACGCCTCCTACGGATTGATAAACCTTAGGTCAGCCACTTGAGGGAAGTTTGCTACTGTCCTACAAACCTCTGCACTTGGAGGCCCAACAACGTCTACAAGAAGAAGGTTGTGTAGTAGACATCAAGCTCTTTTCTGGCGCCATTGCCGGGGAGGTGAGTGCTTGAAGGTATATCTTTAGATCTTGCAATCGAGTCTTTTAGTTTCTTGTTTTATCACTAGTTTAGTTTATAAAAGAAAATTACAAAAATATGGAATTGAGTTTGTCTCATACGCTTCATCTTTTTAATATCTTTCATGAGTATGATGGAAAGGATAATTGTGCTCAAGTGCTAGAAGAAGAAATCTATAAAATGTTTGGCACTAAATCTTTGAATGATGAGCATGATTGCAATGTTGTTAGTACGAATACTTGAATATCCATGATACTAATGATGATTGCACTAGTTATGATGAAAATGTCTCCTATAAACATGTCAATTTTTGTGGAGTGCATTGGGTTTGTAAGTACACACCAAATAGGGAAGATAGATATTGCATGAGGCATAAGTACTTAGAAACTAAATTGTTGCAAGAAAGGCTAGATGATTGTGCTGAAAATTTAAATTTTCTTGGCCGTACTTGTGGACTTTGCAATGAAAGTGGTCATTTAGCTATCCGATGCAAATTGTTGCATGATCTAATCGTGTCCAAAAATTGCGATGACTTGATTTCCCTTGCACATTATAATGAACTTAGTTTGCTTATGGGCTATGAAGAAATGAAACGTATAACTAATCATCTTCCAGAATTTGCCCATTACAAACTTCTTGGCTTTGATCTAGAGAAAATTTATATGTATTGTGCGGTGAATTGTATTGAAAATCCTTATATTGCCAACTACATAAAGAAAAGAAAACAAATAGAAGATGAAGAGAATACTAATGAAAGGGAAGAGACTTCCCAATATCCTCCTATTATTTCTTATGATGAATCAGGTAACGAGGAGGAGCCTTCTATTCAAGAAATCTCATTAATAAGTATCTCCAAAAAGAGGATTGAACCCACACATGATATGGTGAAGAAGAAGAAAAGAAAAAGGAAGAGAGGTAAAAAGGTATCTCTCCCAAATAAAGTTGCTCCTATTATTGTTGTATCTCGTGAAAATGAAGATGATACACTTGATGATGATCTTGTTATGCCTATTGCTTGTTGTGATGATTATGATTGGGAAGATAATGATGCTTCTTATGATCTTGAAAATCTTTTTGGCACTTGCTTGAAAGACTATGATAATTGCTATACTATTGGTGCTATCCATACTATTAATGATGAGAGTGATTATGCTTATGATATGAAAAGGCCCAAGCTTGGGGAAGCTATGTTTGATGAGGATGAAATATTTGAGAATATATTTGCTGCAATTAATGTTTGTCCCAAGCTTGGGGATGCTATGTTTAATAATGATGATATTTTTAGTCTCCCAAGTTTTGATATGCAAATTTATAATGATGATAGCATGCCTCCTACTTATGATAATTATTGTGATGATACATATGCTTGAAAGTGCTAGTGATCGACTAGGGGGGGGGGTGAATAGGCGATTTTTATGAAAGTCTTCAAAACATGGAATTTTCGAAGACAAAGGATAGAAATAAACCTATTACCATGCAGCAGAAGGTAGACTACACTAGGCAAACCATAGTCAAGTATTCAATGAAGTGAAGGCACAATGACTAATAGCAGCTAGCCAGTAAGGATCAGGTAGGGAGATATTGTGAAGCCAATCAGAACAAGCAGTCACTCAGTGAAGACAAAAGATAATGCAATCATACAATGACTTCGCAAGGACCAACAGTAAGTAAAGGGAAGGGAAGGATGAAACCAGTGACTCGTTGAAGACAATGATTTCTGGGACCAGTTCCAGTTGCTGTGACAACTGTACGTCTGGTTAGGGAGGCTGAGATTTAACTCAGAAGACCTCGTCTTCACCTTATTCCCCTTGAGCTAAGGACACCCAGTCCTCGCCCAATCACTCTAGTAAGTCTTCAAGGTAGACTTCCAAACCTTCACAGACTTCGTTCACCGGCAATCCGCAATGACTTGGATGCTCAGAACGCGACGCCTAACCAGCTGGAGGATTCACAGTCCTCAAGTGTAATAAGTCTTCAGATCACACGGACAGGAAGACTTAAGTGATGCCTAACACTCTTTGGCTCTGGGTGTTTAGGGCTTTATCTTCGCAAGCAATTCTCTCTCAAAGGCTTCGAGGTGGGTTGCTCTCAAACGACAAAAGCCGTACTCTAACTCTGAGCAGGCAGCCGTTTATGGTTGTAGGGGGTGGGCTATTTATAGCCACTAGGAAACCCGACCTGATTTGTCCGAAATGACCCTGGGTCACTAAGGAACTGACACGTGTTCCAACGGTCAGATTTCAAACACACACGGCAACTTTACTTGGGCTGCAAGCAAAGCTGACTTATCCAACTCTGGACAAGATTTTCTCTCATAGTCTTCACTCGAAGGCATAGGATTTTGGTTAAGCATCACTTCAGTCAGTCTGACTGGTTCTCTTGGACCCCACTTAACAGTACGGTGGTTCCTATGACTCAACAAGGAAAAACACAGAACGACGAAACTGCTAAGTCTTCGCGCTCCATAGTCTTCACGCGATGTCTTCTCTTATCATAGTCTTCAATGTGAATGTCTTCACATACCACCTCTGACTTCAATGTCTTCATACATTTTTAGGGGTCATCTCTGGTAGGAAAACCAAATCAATGAGGGACTTCTACCTGTGTTATCCTGCAATTCTCACAAACACATTAGTCCCTCAACTAGGTTTGTCGTCAATACTCCAAAACCAACTAGGGGTGGCACTAGATGCACTTACAATCTCCCACTTTTTGGTGATTGATGACAAACTAGTTGAAGTTTTCAACGGGGAATAAAATATGTGAAATTGTAAAGGATAGGTTATTGTCTTCATAAGCGGCAAAGGCTCCCCCAGAAGATGTGCATATAAGTAATTTGCTTTTGGTATGCAAATGCACATGGCAGGTTGTACTTGTGGAGATCCTCTTCAACTTATGATGACAATTTATCATGCATGAGAAGTATGTGAAGATAATGACATGCATAATGAAAAATGGACGTCTGCAAAATGATCTAAGTGCAGAATTTATGGTCGCACATGCGGAATTTATCATCGCATCACAGTAAAGAAAATAAGTAGCAGACGACCATCAAGTTTGAGTGTTACAACTCAAAGAACCAGATGTATCAAAACGCAAGAGTTGTAAACACTAGAAAAAATATAAAACCACCGCCCATATGGACCCGCTTGAAGACTATCAAACTCATATGCTTCTCCCCCTTTTGTCAGTAAGGACCAAAAAGGTTTGAAGACATAGAGCACCTACTCGTTCCCATGAAGAGTTGGTGAAGCAGCAGGGTCGTCGGTGTTGGTTGGCGGTGCAGACGAACTCGGTGCAGTGGTGATTCGCGCTGAAGGTGGTGAAGTAGCATCGTCTTCATCATCGATGACACGTGCATTCACTGTTGCAGCAGAGGAGGAGAACTCAGAGTCTTCAAGAGACGGAGTTCGTCGCAACACAGTCCTTCTTGGAGGTGTTGAGTCAAACTTGAAGCGTTCAGAGAATCCATCCTCTTGAAGATCATCTTTAGAGCACATAAGCGTCGGCCCTTTCCATGTACGCCGATAGGTTTCATGGGCAACAAAGGCATTCTTGGTGGCAAGGTTGCGAATCCTATTTACGTCCACCAAGAGGCTTTGCATTTGGCGCTTCAGCCAATCATGATGCTTATCCTGTTTCTGATGAAGGGCAACCAGAAGCTCTCGGTCATTGAGAACACGGGATCGCTTCTTGGGCCATTGTGCAATGGTGCTTTCAGTGGCTTCAGTGAGGGCACGATGAGGTGCACGGGTAGTACCAGCCAGAGGATAAACACGAGCGACTGCTGGATCTCCGTCAATGTGTTGTGAGAAACTTTGCTTATCAGCATTCTGAAGACTAAGGGGCTCCTTGGCAGGCTCTGGATAGATGGCTTCAACTGACATATCAACGTCAGGCAGAAAGATCCGATGATTGCGAGCAGAGGGCTGATAGGTGACAGCTGAGTGTAGTTTGATCAGCCGCATAATCCATGGAGCATAAAACTTCAAGCCAAAGAGATCAGATCCGGATGCAGCAAGTTGGCGGATGAAGAAGTCTTGTGCATTGAAGCTTTTGTCGTGAAGAATATGGAAGACCATGGTCTTCATTGCACCTTCCAGCTTTGCATGTGGAGAATGTCCTTTGATGGGCCAGAGAGTTCGCCTTATGATATGATAGATAGTGCGTGGCAGATACTCAAGGTCTTCAACAAAGAACTCCTTAGGATATGCAGCATCTGGAGGCAAAGGCTTCATCATGCTAAGCATCTGACTCATGTTTGGTTCAGGCTTGTGAAAAATTCTCTCCATAGCGGCACTGTGAAGCTGACAACCAAGTTCATAAAGATCTCCTGGAGTGGACAGGCCAGTGAGCTCAATGATATCAAAGGCTTTGGCTTCGTGATGAACATGCCTGTCATCCACTCAAGGACCCAAGTCTTCGGATCTCTGTTGTAGCCACGAATATGAAGAGTGGCATAGAATTGGAGCAGCAATTCTTTGTTCCAGTGCTCCTTATCGGTGATGAACAACAACAATCCAGACTCTCTGAAGCAATCCAGAGCTTCTTCCAAACAAGGCAGACCAGTTATGGCTTCAGTGTCAAGACGCATATGTGGGAAAATGCGACCTTGATTGTACATAATGCATGAGTAATAACTGCGCTGCTGATAGCTCTAGAACCGATCAGAAGATATTCTTGCCTTTGAGTAGGGGTTCTTGGCGCTATTGAAGAAGGTGTTGTGTGCCTTGAAGCCATTGATATTAAAAGATCCGGGTGCAGATGCAGTACCTGGAAACCTGGGCAACCTTAGCATTGGCTTCTGAACCTGAGGCTTGTGCTCAACGTGATAGTCAAACCGAGAACCAGCAGCAGGCGGAGGAGTCAGAAAAGGCCATTTGACAGTGATAAGTTGGCCATAGTTGAATGCTTGCTCGATAGTGTGTGGCCTTGGTGGCGGAACAGGAGCAGTGGCATCAACAGAGGCGTCAGGCTGCACATCTGTTGCAGGTGCATCATTGGCTTCATTGGCCTCTAGCACATTGGTTGGTGCAGGCTCCACATTTGCTTCAGCCATGACTACGTCATTGGCTTCATTTGTGTTGGTGGTGGCAGCCTCAAGATTCTCAACCTCCACTTGATGAGCTGGAGGGTCGGGCACAGACACGTTCTCCTCGAGAACAGCTTCTTCAGTAATGGGGGGGAGTAGGGACACGTTCTTCTTCTTGTTTGTCATCGGCTGATGCAGCTGGAATGTCTTCAGCAGCTTTAGCCTCAGACTCGGAGACATTCACAGTAGGAGTGGCATCTGGAAACACTTGACGTGCAATAGATTGGTGGGGCACTTCTCCTTCTGAAACGCTCGAAAGAGGGACTTGAGGCCTTGGTCCTTTGCGAAGCCTGCGTAGCGCTGGCGACACCTGTGGAGATGGAGTTGGCTGGGCCTCAAAGTCATCTTCTTCTTGCACTGATGGGGTTGCTTGCGGTTGGGGAGATCTTGGAGTGTATTGTCTCTGTGGGTGATCAGCCCACGATGCATCCTGAGTAGTTGGCGTCAGAGGACGACCAATGCTGATGAGTTCGCTGTGCGTGAGCACATGCGATGATACGAGTTGGTGCTCGATCTGAGGAAGGACTTCATCATCTTCAACATTGTCATGGTGACCAATGTCTTCAGCAGTGGTGGGGTCAACTGCTGGAATGTCTTCAGCTTCATGAGCCTCTGTGGAAGCAGGCTCATGAACAATCAGTTGGCGCTCGTGGTGTTCAGATGCAGGGCGAACCATTGAGATAGGTTCAACAACTAAGGGCTCTGTGGGAGCAGCCCGATCCTTCTTGGTTTTGCGCTTCTTCTTAGAGGGAGCGACATCAGAAGCTTCAGGATTTTTCCTTTTTCTGGCTTCAGCCTCGGCAGTCCTCGTCTTCTTCAGTTCTGAAGCGGTTGACCTGACCTTTGGCTTCGAGCCGGTCATGCTGCTTGGGAAGACTATGCGAGGTTCTTCCTGCCTTGAAGGTGCAGATTGGTCTGTTGATGGCTTCTTCTTCTTTGCAGCCATTCTTGGGTCGATGCCAGGACGACCAAGAGCCTTGCGCTTCTCAGCCTCATTGTAGGCTTGCACACACTTGTTAGCCAGGCTCTTCATGCGCTCACGAGAACCTTTAGCTTCTTCACGCTTCTTGAGAAAGGCTTCCTTGAGCTCGTGCAGCATAATCTTGAAGTTTTTCACATCTTGCACACTGAGCTTGGCCATGTGCTTCTTGAACTGAGCTTTCTCATAGTCGATATTTTGCTTCAGTTCAACGATGCGCTGAGCTAGAGCTAGCTCAGAAGCAATGGCGCCAGTGAAGGCGACACTGAGGCCAATTGGAAGTTGCAGATCTTCAAAGCTGAGATTGGGGGTTTCAAACCACTCATCAATGAAGTTGTGGATGATTGCCACGTCAAAGAGAGGCAAATCATTGAAGATTTCTGCTTCTTCCTTGCTCTTAATCAGTTGCTCAAGAGCGTCATCTGCAAGATCTTCATCGCTGGACAGATCAATGGCATCATTGCGCAGAATAGCAGCAGCAATCAGTTCTTGGCTGGTGGGTTGCAAGGGCATCTTTACTCTCGAGGACTTGGAGATGCGTGACAAATCTTCAACCTGCACACTGTGTTCAGGAGGTGCAGTGGCCAGAGGCTTCGCCTGTAAGACCTTTGGTGCAGGAGCAGGCTTTGAAGCTTTAGGCTTCTTTAGTTTCTGTGGCTTCGGCGGTGCAGGCGCTTCATCAGATTCAGCGTCATCTGCAGGCTCATCCACGGTTGTCCCTTGAACCATGATATGAGTGATGAGATCTTCCAGCTTGTAGAAGGGCCCAACAAGATTGGGTTCAGCTTCGCGGGTGCCATCGGCACGGGGAGCAGAAGGACCAGGGTTGAAGTCTAGTCCCAATGACTTCTTGTTTTGCTTAGTCGAATTCTTGGCAAACTGGAAGTTGCGCTTGAACAGATTGTCGTCACGACACCATAGCAATGACGATGGGTCTGCATCCACAGGCTGTGGTCCACGGACCATGCAGGGATAGAAGCCTTGTTCAATGGCTTCATCTCTGGACTTGGGTTGAAAATTTCTGTATAGAATGTCTCCCCATGGTCGTTTGATGGCATTCTTCTCAGCATACTCCTGGGTCATGAACCTGTACTTGAACCACTGTTCTGCCCAATATCTTCGAATCCATTGGATTCGTGTCTTGCACTGATTGTAATCCTCTTCAGGATCTGTCTTGTACAGCTCTGAGAGGTCATCAGGCAGATCTCTTGATGTTCCCCCTCGACACTGTCTGCCACCCTTCCTTGCTGATTTCTCTGTAGCCATGAACTTCAAACTGAATGGCTTCAACACGTTCAAAGGTTTCAAAGGCTTCCGCTTGCTGGTCAAACAGGAACTGGCTTCGGGAGAATTTATATGATGCTGTAAAAATTCTGCAAATGAATGCAGACTATGAGAACCAAGGGATTCTCCCACGGACATGTACCTGTGACAGCATTAAGGTGCGAGGGAAGGGGAAGAGGTCATATGCATTCTCAGAAGATTTTGATGATAAATCAGTTTAGAAGACATTGACCTCATAGTGCGAAGACATTCACTCATAGATAGAGAGTTGGTTCCAGATTTGTACGAATCCACGAATAAGTACAAGTGAGGAATCTAACTACTTTGTGAAGCATAAGTGAACATACTAGGCATATTATGAGATGCAGTATGAAATAGATCCAACTTGTGTGAACAGAAACTGCTTGTGGTAGAAAGTGATGAATCTATAGGATCAAAGGGGCCATAAAAAGGAAGTTTTATTTACCACACAAAGAACTGCTAGACGAAGTGGGAGAGGAGGCCGAGCAGTTCGATCGTCCGTGCCCTAACTTGGCGATGGAGGACACCTACGGCGACGGCGGAGAAGACGATGTCCGCGACCGGCATGAAGACGGCGTCGGTGAGGTCGCGGCAGCTAAGCGCTTCGTCGCCGGCGTCGTCGAGGGCTAGCGGTGGCGCTAGGGTTTGTGCGAGAGTGGAAGAAAGGATAATGACTATGGTGAGGCGTGTAGTTATAGGGACAGGGACGGCACAGTGTTATTACACAGGTGCCCCTGGCGATTCACATCTGAAGGGCACATGGCTATCATGCAACATATCGGAGGTTGTTCCACGTTCCCACGCACGCCTGGATTGTCGGGTGGTCATTCCCACTTCTCCGGGTTTCAGGTGAAAGGATTTAGCATTGAAAACAGACTTAATGTTTGTCTCTGTATCTTCTGCTGACAAGGACGCAGAGAAGATATTCAACAGTTTCAATAGAATGCATATGATTTGGAGAGATAGAGTTTGAGATAGAAAGCATAGAGAGGTTAGGGTCCGATCACATTCACTTAGTTCAAAAGATTCAACAAGAAGACATAGCTATAAGTGAATGCTTTAGAGGACAGAACACTAGTATATATATATGAGAGAAAGACAATCAAATCAACATAGTGAAGATAATCATGAAGACAAGTTGAGATTGAAGCCAAACCAAATGTGAAGACATACCAAACGTAATGCCATGAGTGAAACACTTCAAACAGAAAAATTTGGCGGTGGCGTTACCCACCGTATAGGAAGTATTGGACCTAGACACGGCGCACAATTATCGTGGCGCTCCGAAGTCAAATTCCACATTAATGTATTCACACTTAGAATGTATGTCTTCATTGATTGAAGATATACTTTACTTCGTGTGTTGCACATCTAAGTCATCAATATGCATAAGGGTTAGGATGTGTGCCTGATCACAGGACATTTGAGGATTCCAGGATATTTAGCTCACACCGTAACTTGCAAAATCTCTTCTCATCCAAGGGCTTGGTGAAGATATCTGCCAATTGCTCTTCAGTGTTGACGTGTATGATATCAATATCTTCCTTCACAACATGATCTCTGAGAAAGTGATGACGAATTTCAATGTGCTTTGTCTTTGAGTGCTGAACTGGGTTGTTGGCAATCTTGATGGCGCTTTCATTGTCGCAGTAGAGTGGCACTTGCTTCAGATGAATGCCATAGTCTTTGAGTGTTTGCTTCATCCATAGAAGCTGAGCGCAGCAAGATCCAGCAGCAATGTATTCAGATTCAGCAGTGGAGAGAGATACACAGTTCTGCTTCTTTGAAGACCAACATACAAGTGATCATCCCAGAAAATGACATGTGCCTGATGTAGACTTGCGATCCACCTTGTCACCAGCATAATCAGCATCCGAGAATCCAACCAGATCAAACTCTGAGCCCTTTGGATACCATAATCCTAATGTTGGGGTGTGAGCCAAATATCGAAGAATTCGCTTCACAGCTAAGTGATGCAATTCCTTTGGTGCCGCTTGGAATCGAGCACACATGCAAACACTAAGCACAATATCTGGCCTAGATGCACATAGATAAAGTAAAGAACCAATCATGGAGTGGTATACCTTTTGATCAAACTCTTTACCATTGTCGTCGGGACCTAGATGATGTTTGGCTGGCATTGGCGTCGTGAAGCCTTTGCAGTCTTGCATCCCAAATTTCTTAAGGCAATCTTTGAGGTACTTCTCTTGAGATATGAAGATGCCGTTGCGTTGCTAACGTATTTCAAGACCAAGGAAGAACTTCAGCTCACCCATCATGGACATCTGATATTGCTCTTGCATCATATATCCAAACTCTTCACTGTATTTCTGATTGGTGCAGCCGAAGATAATGTCATCCACATATATTTGGCACACAAACAGTTCACCATCATATGTCTTCGTGAAGAGAGTGGGGTCGAGGGAACCAGGTTTGAAGCCTTTGCTCTTCAGGAAGTCTTTGAGTGTGTCATACCAAGCCCGAGGGGCTTGTTTGAGGCCATACAGTGCCTTGTTGAGCTTGTACACCATGTCAGGATGTTTTGGATCTTCAAAGCCAGGCGGTTGTGCAACATACACTTCTTCTTCAATCTTGCCATTGAGAAAAGCGCTCTTCACATCCATTTGATACAGAAGAATGTTATGATGATTTGCATAGGCCAGCAGTATGCGTATGGCTTCAAGTCTAGCCACGGGAGCAAATGTTTCATCAAAGTCAATCCCTTCAACTTGAGTGTACCCTTGAGCAACGAGACGAGCTTTGTTTCTGACAACTTGACCATGCTCATCTTGCTTGTTGCGATATATCCATTTGGTGCCTATTATATTGTGCTTGCGAGGATCAGGACGCTTAACCAGTTCCCATACATTATTCAGCTCAAACTATTGAAGCTCTTCTTGCATAGCTTGAATCCATTCAGGTTCCATGAAGACTTCTTCAACTTTCTTGGGTTCAGATATTGAGACGAATGCGAAGTGCCCAAAGAAATTTGCTAGCTATGTTGCCCTTGAACGAGTGAGTGGACCTGGTGCATTGATGCTATCAATTATTTTCTTAATCTGTACTTCATTTGCAGCACGAGGATGTACAGGACGAAGATTTTGCTCTTGCTGATCATTGTCATCGTTAGAAGGATTGTCTTCCGGCTGAGCATTGTCTTCAGTTTGATCAGGTGCGGAGATGATAAGTTCCTCTTCAGGCTGAGATTCAGATGGTATGATTTGTCCAGTTCCCATAAGTTTGATTGATTCACTGGATGGAACTTCATCTAGCACGTTTGGCAGGTGCTCTCTTTGTGAGCCATTAGTCTCATCGAACCGCACATCCACTGTTTCAACCACTTTATAGTGAAAGAGGTTGAAGACTCTGTAGGAGTGCGAATCCTTTCCATATCCAAGCATAAAACCTTCATGTGCTTTTGGTGCAAATTTTGAAGTGTGATGTGGATCCTTGATCCAGCACCTGGCACCAAATACTCTGAAGTAACTGACATTTGGCTTCTTGCCAGTAAGGAGCTCATAGGATGTCTTGTTCAGAAGCTTGTGAAGATAAACATGGTTGATGATATGGCATGCAGTATCAATGGCTTCAGGCCAGAATTTTCTTGGAGTCTTGTATTCATCAAGCATCATCCGAGCCATCTCAATAAGTGTTCTGTTCTTGCGTTCGACGACGCCATTCTGCTGTGGTGTGTACGGAGCTGAGAATTCATGTCTGATGCCCAAAGTATCAAGATATGTATCTAGGCCAGTGTTCTTGAATTCAGTGCCATTGTCACTTCTGATGTGCTTGATCTTGACGCCATAGTTGTTCATGGCTCGATTGGCGAAGCGTCTGAAGACATCCTGCACTTCAGTCTTGTAGAGGATTATATGCACCCAGGTATATCTTGAATAATCATCAACAATGACAAAGCCATAGAGACAAGCAGTAGTAGTAAGAGTTGAGTAATGAGTGGGACCGAAAAGATCCATGTGGAGCAGTTCGAAGGGTTGAGTCGTTGTCATGATTGTCTTCGAGGGATGCTTGGCCCTCGTCATCTTTCCTGCTTCACAGGCACCGCATAAGTGATCCTTCTTGAACTTGACGCCCTCGATGCCTAAGACATGCTTCTTCCTTGCAAGGGTGTGGAGGTTTATGCCAGCATGCCCTAGCCTCCGATGCCAGAGCCAGCATTTAGATGCTTTTGCTAGAAGACATACAGCAAGTTGTGGTCCTGCTGAGAAATCTACCACGTACATATCATCTTTCCGATACCCTTCAAACACTAGAGACTTGTCAGATTCCATTAGAACAAGGCAATGATATTTTCCAAACATCACAATCATGTTTAAATCGCAAAGCATTGAGATAGACATTAAGTTGAAACCAAGGGATTCAACAAGCATGACTTTATCCATGTGTTGATCCTTTGAGATTGCAACTCTACCTAGACCTAATACCTTGCTTTTACCAGTGTCAGCAAATGTGATGTGACTTTTGTCAGATGGACGTAAGGTTGAGTCCATGAGAAGGCTTCGCTTGCCAGTCATATGATTAGTACACCCACTATCAATAATCCATTCTGAAGCAGCTGGTGTCGTACCCTACAGTGCAGTTAGGGGGATAGGCTTCACATAGAGAATTGTGAAGCATAAACATTTGACGAGCAAGTGGATTATGAAAGCTTAGATCAAGGTTAGGACTGATAGGGCAAGTGGCAAGCGACTCAGGAACAAAATACATAGTAAGACCATTTGGGCATTTGATCTTGCGCCCTACAAGATATTTAAGGTCCCCAGCAATGGCTTCAGACGATTTTGGTTTTCGACTGGAGACCTTTCCCTGCAAAAGAGAGTTAAGCTTTCTTAGCCACCCACATCTTCAAGGGTGGCTTCGAAGCAATGAGTCTAAGTGCAGCATCTGAGAACTTTGGCTTTGGAGCCCTAGCAAAAAGTCTTGCAGGTGGACAATAGTACTCATAAGGATAAGCAGAATAGTTTTTGGTCTTATGAACATGGCGGTTTGATGAAACACGCTCATATTCATAGGCCTGAGTAAGGTTTCCCTGCAAAACATTTGCGTTAGTGTGACTCAGGTGAGTCCTCTGTCTGTATGAAGCCTTTGGACCATATGAAGCCCGTGGTCTGGGGTTTGTCTTCTTCACTTGTGGTGTCATGACGACATTCACAGGAAGATTCTCCAAACACCTTTTCGGCACCCAGACTTTCTTCATAGGCGGCCCATTCCTGCAGTTACTACCAATATACCTGGCAAACACTTCACCATTCTGATTCTTAAACAGTTTATAGTATGCATCAAAGGATTCATCAGTAACAATGGGATTAGCACAAGTGAAGCCAGATAGGGTGGATGGATCCGCTGAAGGTTCCTTTGCAGCAACCCATGTGGTTTTGGGGTACTGCTCAGGTTTCCAGTAAGAGCCATCAGCATTCATTTTCCTTTCGAACCCAACACCCTCTTTCCTAGGGTTTCGGTTCAGGATCTGCCTTGTGAGGACATCACATAGTGTCTGATGCCCTTTGAGACTTTTGTACATCCCTGTTTCAAGCAATGTCTTCAACCTAGCATTCTCATCAGCAATAGCAGTGGTATCCGCAGCAGAGGGGTTAGTTACCACATCAATAGTTGCAGATATTGCAACAGTAGCAGCAGTAGAACATTCAGCAACAGAAGTAGTGTTATCACGCTCAAGGCATTTAAGACATTCAGCAACGTGAAGATTTTTTATGTCTTCAATTAAGGACTGAGATCGAGTCATTTCAGCGTCTAACAGATCATAGCTTTTGTCTAACAGTTTTTGAATATGTTCCATAGCTTTCTGTTGTTCAGTTGCAATTTTAGCAAGAGTTTTGTAGCTGGGTTTGGAACCACAATCAGAGTCATCTTCACTAGATGTTTGATAGTGAGTAGTGCGTGTGTTTACCTTGGCACCGCGTGCCATGAAGCAGTAGGTAGGAGCGGAGTAGTCCTTGTCATTTGCATCGGTGTCGGTGATGGAGTCATTGTCTTCAGTGTTGAAGATGGACTTGGCAACGTATGCTGTAGCCAGACTCCCAACGCTAGAATCGGACTCCTCCTCAGACTCCACCTCCGCCTCCTTAGAAGCGGACTCCTCCTCTAAATCCATTTCCTTGCCAATAAACGCACGTGCCTTGCCAGATGAGCTCTTCTTGTGTGATGAAGACTTTGAGGAAGACTTGGAAGAAGACTTTGAGTATTTCTTCTTCTTCTTGTCGTCAGAGTCATACTCTTTGCTCTTCTTCTTCTTCTTCTTCTTCTTCTTATTGTTCTCATTGTCCCACTGCGGACACTCAGAGATGTAGTGGCGAGGTTTCTTGCACTTGTGGCATGTTCTCTTCTTGTAGTCATGAGCAGAAGCTTCATCATTCCTTGAGCTTGATCGTGAAGACTTTCTGAAGCCTTTCTTCTTGGTGAATTTTGGAACTTCTTCACAAGCATAGCAAGCTCCTTTCCAATGTCTTCAGGATCATCAGAACTGATGTCAGATTCTTCTTCAGATGAGGAGACAACTTTTGCCTTCAAGGCACGAGTTCGCCCATAGTTGGGACCGTAGATGTCTCTTTTCTCAAAAAGCCGAAACTCGTGTGTGTTGAGCCTCTCAAGTATGTCAGACGGATCGAGTGTCTTGAAGTCAGGACGTTCTTGGATCATTAGGGCTAGGGTGTCAAACGAGCTGTCAAGTGATCTCAGGAGTGTCTTGACGACTTCATGCTTGGTGATCTCAGTGGCGCCGAGAGCTTGAAGCTCATTTGTGATGTCAGTGAGTCGATCAAACGTGAGCTGGACATTCTCATTGTCATTTCTCTTGAAGCGGTTGAAGAGGTTGCGAAGGACACTGATTCTCTGATCTCTCTGGGTTGAGACGCCTTCATTGACCTTGCAGAGCCAGTGCCAGACTAGCTTAGATGTTTCCAAAGCACTCACGCGGCCATACTGTCCTTTGGCCATATGACCACAGATGATGTTCTTGGCAGTGGAGTCCAGTTAAACGAACTTCTTGACATCAGCAACGGTGACACCTTCACCAGCCTTGGGAACGCCATTCTTGACGACATACCATAGGTCGACATCAATGGCTTCAAGATGCATGCGCATCTTATTCTTCCAGTAGGAATATTCAGTTCCATCAAAGACGGGGCATGCAACGGAGACTTTAATTATCCCTGTAGTCGACATAGCTAAAAACTCCAGGTGGTTAAACCAAATCACACAGAACAAGGGAGTACCTTGCTCTGATACCAATTGAAAGTGCTAGTGATCGACTAGAGGGGGGGGGGGGAATAGGCGATTTTTATGAAAGTCACCAAAATGTGGAAGTTTCGAAGACAAACGATAGAAATAAACCTATTACCATGCAGCGGAATGTAGACTACACTAGGCAAACCATAGTCAAGTATTTAATGAAGTGAAAGCACAATGACTAATAGCAGCTAGGCAGTAAGGATCAGGTAGGAAGATATTGTGAAGCCAATCAGAACAAGCAGTCACTCAGTGAAGACAAAAGATAATGCAATCATACAATGACTTCGCAAGGACCAACAGTAAGTAAAGGGAAGGGAAGGATGAAACCACTGACTCGTTGAAGACAATGATTTGTTGGACCAGTTCCAGTTGCTGTGACAACTGTACGTCTGGTTAGGGAGGCCGAGATTCAACTCATAAGACCTCGTCTTCACCTTATTCCCCTTGAGCTAAGGACACCCAGTCCTCGCCCAATCACTCTAGTAAGTCTTCAAGGTAGACTTCCAAACCTTCACAGACTTCGTTCATCGACGATCCACAATGACTCTTGGATGCTCAGAACGTGACGCCTAACCGGATGGAGGATTCACAGTCCTCAAGTGTAATAAGTCTTCAGATCACACAGACAGGAAGACTTATGTGATGCCTAACACTCTTTGGCTCTGGGTTTTTAGGGCTTTATCCTCGCAAGGAATTCTCTCTCAAAGGCTTCGAGGTGGGTTGCTCTCAAACGACAAAAGCCGTACTCTAACTCTGAGCAGCCAACCGTTTATGGTTGTAGGGGGTGGGCTATTTATAGCCACTAGGAAACCCGACCTGATTTGTCCGAAATGACCCTGGGTCACTAAGGAACTGACACGTGTTCCAACGATCAGATTTCAAACACACATGACAACTTTACTTGGGCTACAAGCAAAGCTGACTTATCCAACTCTGGACAAGATTTGCTCTCATAGTCTTCACTCGAAGACATAGGATTTTGGTTAAGCATCACTTCAGTCATTCTGACTGGTTCTCTTGGATCCCACTTAACAGTACGATGGTTCCTATGACTCAACAAGGAAAAACACAGAACGACGAAACTGCTAAGTCTTCACGCTCCATAGTCTTCATGCGATGTCTTCTCTTATCATAGTCTTCAATGTGAATGTCTTCACATACCACCTCTGACTTCAATGTCTTCATACATTTTTAGGGGTCATCTCTAGTAGGAAAACCGAATCAATGAGGGACTTCTACCTGTGTTATCCTGCAATTCTCACAAACACATTAGTCACTCAACTAGGTTTGTCGTCAATACTCCAAAACCAACTAGGGGTGGCACTAGATGCACTTACAATGCTATAAAAAGTAATGATTATATTTATAAAACTTGTCATGATTATGATTACCCCTTCTCTGAACATTACTCTTTTAATGTGGAACAATTTATAGTATTCGAGTTTCCTATGATACTCCCACTATTCCGAATGAGAAGAATTTTGCCTATGTGGAGAGTAGTAAATTTTCTATGCTTGTAGATCATGAAAAGAATGCTTTATGTGATGGTTATATTGTTGAATTCATTCATGATGTTACTGAAAATTATTATGAGGGAGGAACATATGCTTGTAGGAATTGCAATAATATCAAGTTTCCTCTCTATGTGCTTAAAGTTTTGAAGTTATGCTTGTTTTACCTTCCTATGCAAGTTGATTCCTGTTCCCATAAGTTGTTTGCTCACAAAATCCCTATGCATAGGAAGTGGGTTAGACTTAAATGTGCTAGTCATATTTTCATTATGCTCTCTTTATGTTTCAATTCTTATCTTTTATATGAGCATCGTTGAAATCATCATGCCTAGCTAGGGGCGTTAAACGATGGCGCTTGTTGGGAGGCAACCCAACTTTATTTTTGTTCCTTGCTTTTTGTTCCTGTTTAGTAATAAATAATTCATCTAGGCTCTGTTTATATGTGTTTTTATGTGTTTAATTAGTGTTTGTGCCAAGTAGAACCTTTGGGAAGACTCGGGGAAAGTTTTGTTGATCATACTGTCAAAAACAGAAACTTTAGCACTCACGAGAACTGATGCCATTTTTATTTGGAGAGTGATATTTACTTAATTATTTTTAATATGATTAATAGATAAATTCCTCAGGTCCAGCAAGTTATTTGAGAATTTTCTGAGTTCCATAAGTATACGTTTGATCCAGATTACTACAGATTGTTCTGTTTTTGACAGATTCTGTTTTTCGTGTGTTGTTTGCTTATTTTGATGAATCTATGACTAGTAAAATAGTTTATAAACCATAGAGAAGTTGGAATACAGTAGGTTTAACACCAATATAAATAAAGAATGAGTTCATTACAGTACCTTGAAGTGGTGATTTATTTTCTTATACTAACAGAGCTTACGAGTTTTCTGTTAAGTTTTATGTTGTGAAGTTTTCAAGTTTTGGGTAAGGATTCGATGGACTATGGAATAAGGAGTGGCAAGAGCCTAAGCTTGGGGATGCCCAAGGCACCCCAAGGTAATATTCAAGGATAACCAAGCGTCTAAGCTTGGGGATGCCCGGGTGGCATCCCCTCTTTCGTCTTCGTTCATCGATAACTTTACTTGGAGCTATATTTTTATTCGCCACATGATATGTGTTTTGCTTGGAGCGTCAATTTATTTTGTTAGGCTTTGCTTGCTGTTTTAATAAAGTATCAAGATCTGAAATTCTTAAAATGTTAGAGAGTCTTCACATAGTTGCGTAATTATTCGACTACTCATTGATCTTCACTTATATCTTTCGGAGTAGTTTGTCTTTGGCTCTAGTGCTTCACTTATATCTTTTAGAGCATGGTGGCAGTTTTATTTTGAAGAAATAGATGAACTCTCATGCTTCACTTATATTATTTTGAGAGTCTTAAATATCATGGTAATTTGCTTAAGATCCTAATATGCTAGGTATCCAAGTATAATAAAATTCTCTTATGAGTGTGTTGAATACTAAGAGAAGTTTGATGCTTGATGATTGTTTTGAGATATGGAGATGGTGATATTAGAGTCATGCTAGTTGAGTAGTTGTGAATTTGAGAAATACTTGTGTTGAAGTTTGTGATTCCCGTAGCATGCACGTATGGTGAACCGTTATGTGATGAAGTCGGAGCATGATTTATTTATTGATTGTCCTCC
This sequence comes from Triticum urartu, assembly GCF_003073215.2. NCBI lineage: Eukaryota > Viridiplantae > Streptophyta > Magnoliopsida > Poales > Poaceae > Triticum > Triticum urartu. The sequence continues at coordinate 487,753,032 of NC_053028.1, read as the reverse complement.
TTATGAGTGGCGGCCGGGGACGAGCGATGGTCTTTTCCTACCAATCTATCCCCCTAGGAGCATGCGCGTAGTACTTTGTTTCGATAACTAATAGATTTTTGCAATAAGTATGTGAGTTCATTTTGACTAATGCTGAGTCCATGGATTATACGCACTCTCACCCTTCCACCATTGCTAGCCTCTCTAGTACCGCGCAACTTTCGCCGGTATCATACACCCACCATATACCTTCCTCAAAACAGCCACCATACCTACCTATTATGGCATTTCCATAGCCATTCCTAGATATATTGCCATGCAACTTTCCACCGTTCCGTTTATTATGACACGCTCCATCATTGTCATATTGCTTAGCATGATTATGTAGTTGACATCGTATTTGTGGCAAAGCCACCGTTCATAATTCTTTCATACATGTTACTCATGAGTCATTGCACATCCCGGTACACCGCCGGAGGCATTCATATAGAGTCATATTTTGTTCTAAGTATCGAGTTGTAATTGTTGAGTTGTAAGAAAAATAAAAGTGTGATGATTATCATTATTAGAGCATTGTCCTAGTGAGGAAAGGATGATGGAGACTATGATTCCCCCACAAGTTGGGATGAGACTCCGGACGAAAATAAATAAAAGAGGCCAAAGAAGCCCAAATAAATAAAAATAAAAAAAGAGGCCATAAAAAAAGAGAAGGCCCGGACTAACATTACGCGTACGCTTACGTGAGACTGGTTCTACCGACGTGCTTTGCACAAAGGTGGCTGGCGGGTGTCAGTTTCTCCAACTTTAGTTGAACCAAGTGTGGCTACGACCGGTCCTTGCGAAGGTTAAAACAGCACCAACTTGACAAACTATCATTGTGGTTTTGATGCGTAGGTAAGAACAGTTCTTGCTAAGCCCATAGCTGCCACGTAAAACTTGCAACAACAAAGTAGAGGACGTCTAACTTGTTTTTGCAGGGCATGTTGTGATGTGATATGGTCAAGACATGATGCTAAATTTTATTGTATGAGATGATCATGTTTTATAACCGAGTTATCAGCAACTGGCAAGAGCCATATGGTTGTCGCTTTATTGTATGCAATGCAATCGCCCTGTAATGCTTTAGTTTATCACTAAGCGGTAGCGATAGTCATGGAAGCATAAGTTTGGCGAGACGACAATGATGCTACGATGGAGATCAAGGTGTCGCGCCGGTGACGATGGTGATCATGACGGTGCTTCGGAGATGGAGATCACAAGCACAAGATGATGATGGCCATATCATATCACTTATATTGATTGCATGTGATGTTTATCTTTTATGCATCTTATCTTGCTTTGACTGACGGTAGTATTATAAGATGATCTCTCACTAAATTTCAAGATAATAGTGTTCTCCCTGAGTATGCAACGTTGCCAAAGTTCGTCGTGCCCAGACACCACGTGATGATCGGGTGTGATAAGCTCTACGTCCATCTACAACAAGTGCAAGCCAGTTTTGCACACGCAGAATACTCGGGTTAAACTTGATGAGCCTAGCATATGCAGATATGGCCTCAGAACACTGAGACCGAAAGGTCGAGCGTGAATCATATAGTAGATATGATCAACATAGTGATGTTCACCATTGAAAACTACTCCATTTCACGTGATGATTGGTTATGATTTAGTTGATTTGGATCACGTGATCACTTGGAAGATTAGAGGGATGTCTTTCTAAGTGGGAGTTCTTAAGTAATATGATTAATTGAACTTAAATTTATCATGAACTTAGTACCTGATAGTATCTTGCTTGTCTATGTTGATTGTAGATAGATGGCCCGTGCTGTTGTTCCGTTGAATTTTAATTTGTTCCATGAGAAAGCAAAGTTGAAAGATGATGGTAGCAATTAAACGGACTGGGTCCGTAACTTGAGAATTATCCTCATTGCTGCTCAAAAGAATTACGTCCTGGAAGCACCGCTAGGTGTACCACCTGTGCCAGCAACTGTAGACATTGTGAATGCCTGGCAGTCACGTGTTGATGACTACTCGATAGTTCAGTGTGCCATGCTTTACGGCTTAGAACCGGGACTTCAACGATGTTTTGAATGTCATGGAGCATATGAGATGTTCCAGGAGTCGAAGTTAATATTTCAAAAGAATGCCCGGATTGAGAGATATGAAGTCTCCAATAAGTTCTATAGCTGCAAGATGGAGGAAAATAGTTTTGTCAGTGAGAATATACTCAAGATGTCTGGGTACTGCAATCACTTGATCCAACTGGGAGTTAATCTTCCGGATGATAGCGTCATTGACAGAATTCTCCAATCACTTCCACCAAGCTACAAGAGCTTCGTGATGAACTATAATATGCAAGGGATGGATAAGACAATTCCCGAGCTCTTCGCAATGCTAAAAGCTGCGGAGGTAGAAATCAAGAAGGAGCATCAAGTGTTGATGGTCAGTAAGACCACCAGTTTCAAGAAGGGCAAAGGGAAGAAGAAGGGGAACTTCAAAAAGAACAACAAGCAAGTTGCTGCTCAGGAGAAGAAACCCAAGTCTGGACCTAAGCCTGAGACTGAGTGCTTCTACTGCAAGCATACTGGTCACTGGAAGCGGAACTGCCCCAAGTATTTGGCGGATAAGAAGGATGGCAAGGTGAACAAATGTATATGTGATATACATGTTATTGATGTGTACCTTACTAGAGCTCGCAGTAGCACCTAGGTATTTGATACTGGTTCTATTGCTAATATTTGCAACTCGAAACAGGGACTACGGATTAAGTGAACACTGGCAAAGGACGAGGTGACGGTGCGCGTGGGAAATGGTTCCAAATTCAATGTGATCGCGGTCGGCACGCTACCTCTACATCTACCTTCGGGATTAGTATTAGACCTAAATGATTGTTATTTGGTGCCAGTGTTGAGCATGAACATTATATCTGGATCTTGTTTGATGCAAGACGGCTATTCATTTAAATCAAAGAATAATGGTTGTTCTATTTATATGAGTAATATCTTTTATGGTCATGCACCCTTGAAGAGTGGTCTATTTTTGATGAATCTCGATAGTAGTGATACACATATTCATAATGTTGAAGCCAAAAGATGCAGAGTTGATAATGATAGTGCAACTTATTTGTGGCACTGCCGTTTAGGTCATATCGGTGTAAAGCGCATGAAGAAACTCCATACTGATGGACTTTTGGAACCACTTGATTATGAATCACTTGGTACTTGCGAACCGTGCCTCATGGGCAAGATGACTAAAACGCCGTTCTCCAGAACTATGGAGAGAGCAACAGATTTGTTGAAAATCATACATACTGATGTATGTGGTCCGATGAATGTAGAGGCTCGTGGCAGATATCGTTATTTTCTCACCTTCACAGATGATTTAAGCACATATGGGTATATCTACTTGATGAAGCATAAGTCTGAAACATTTGAAAAGTTCAAAGAATTTCAGAGTGAAGTTGAAAATCATCGTAACAAGAAAATAAAGTTTCTACGATCTGATCGTGGAGGAGAATATTTGAGTTACGAGTTTGGTCTACATTTGAAACAATGTGGAATAGTTTCGCAACTCACGCCACCCGGAACACCACAGCGTAATGGTGTGTCCGAACGTCGTAATCGTACTTTACTAGATATGGTATGATCTATGATGTCTCTTACAGATTTACCGCTATCATTTTGGGGATATGCTTTATAGACGGCTGCATTCATGTTAAATAGGGCACCATCGAAATCCGTTGAGACGATGACTTATGAACTGTGGTTTGGCAAGAAACCAAAGTTGTCGTTTCTAAAAGTTCGGTGCTGCGATGCTTATGTGAAAAAGCTTCAACCTGATAAGCTCGAACCCAAATCGGAGAAATGTGTCTTCATAGGATACCCAAAGGAAACTGTTGGGTACACCTTCTATCACAGATCCTAAGGCAAGACATTCGTTGCTATGAATGGATCCTTTCTAGATAAGGAGTTTCTCTTGAAAGAAGTGAGTGTGAGGAAAGTGGAACTTGATGAGGTAACTATACCTGCTCCTCTATTGGAAAGTAGTTCATCACAGAAACCAGTACCTGTGACGCCTACACCAATTAGTGAGGAAGTTAATGATGATGATCATGAAACTTTAGATCAAGTTACTACTGAATCTCGTAGATCAAACAGAGTAAGATCCACACCAGAGTGGTACAGTAATCCTGCTCTGGAAGTCATGCTACTAGATCATGATGAACCTACGAACTATGAAGAAGCGATGGTGAGCACGGATTCCACAAAATGGATTGAAGCCATGAAATCTGAGATGGGATCCATGTATGAGAACAAAGTGTGGACTTTGGTTGACTTGCCCGATGATCGGCAAGCAATTGAGAATAAATGGATCTTCAAGAAAAAGACTGACGCTGACGGTAATGTTACTGTCTACAAAGCTCGACTTGTTGCGAAAGGTTTTCGACAAGTTCAAGGGATTGACTACGATGAGACTTTCTCAACCGTAGCTATGCTTAAGTCTGTCCGGATCATGTTAGCAATTGCCGCATTTTATGATTAAGAAATTTGGCAAATGGATGTCAAAACTGCACTCCTAAATGGATTTCTGGAAGAAGAGTTGTATATGATGCAACCAGAAGGTTTTGTCGATCCAAAGGGAGCTAAAAAGTGTGGAAGCTCCAGCCATCCATTTACGTACTGGTGCAAGCCTCTCGGAGTTGGAATAAATGCTTTGATAGTGTGATCAAAGCATTTGGTTTTATACAGACTTTTGGAGAAGCCTGTATTTACAAGAAAGTGAGTGGGAGCTTTCTAGCATTTCTAATATTATATGTGGATGACATATTGTTGATTGGAAATGATATAGAATTTCTGGATAGCATAAAGGGATACTTGAATAAGAGTTTTTCAATGAAAGACCTCGGTGAAGCTGCTTATATATTGGGCATCAAGATCTATAGAGATAGATCAAGACGCTTAATTGGACTTTCACAAAGCACATACCTTGACAAAGTTTTGAAAAAGTTCAAAATGGATCAATCAAAGAAAGGGTTCTTGCCTGTGTTACAAGGTGTGAAGTTGAGTAGGACTCAATGCCCGACCACTGCAGAAGATAGAGAGAAAATGAAAGATGTTCCCTATGCTTCAGCCATAGGCTCTATCATGTATGCAATGCTGTGTACCAGACCTGATGTGTGCCTTGCTATAAGTCTAGCAGGGAGGTACCAAAGTAATCCAGGAGTAGATCACTGGACAGCGGTCAAGAACATCCTGAAATACCTGAAAAGGACTAAGGATATGTTTCTCGTATATGGAGGTGACAAAGAGCTCATCGTAAACGGTTACGTTG